>NC_048304.1:119362637-119478305 GCF_013100865.1 Trachemys scripta elegans | reverse complement strand
GCCTCCCGATTTTCCCGGACATGCCCGGCTTTTGGGGATTTCCCCCCGGATGGGGATTTGAGCCCCCAAAAGCCGGACATGTCCGGGAAAATCCGGACGTATGGTAACCCTATGCAAGCCTAACCCTTTGTATGCAGATCAAGTGAGTATCATGTTGGCATGGGCAGACGCACATCCCATCTGTATTTCTTACCAATCAAAGTCTGCCTCCGTGCAAACACATGGTTCCGATGCCATGGCCCCAGCGTATTTTCCCTGCATGCACTTCTTCTCCGATTTGCGTTTCCTGTAGATCCGTTTCGCTCCCATAATGCACGCTTCTCCCTGAAAAGAGAACCAGAACAGTCTATCCTTATGCCATCGTTATTATTTTTAGCACCCCAATTTGGTAAATTTTTAGCAGTTGTGGTGACATTATGGGATGATTTTTTGGGCCAAATTCTCTGTCGGTGCAGATGTGGACCAGACTTTCCCCAAAGTTCAGGGGTATTTGAATCCAGAGTTTTGATTCGAGGATCAGATCTGATTTATACCTTAGGTGCCGTAACAACTGACAGCACACACTGATCCCTCTGATCTCTGAGATACTGAAGAGACAGAGCTAGTCCATTTTTTTAAGTCTTCTTTTTTAGCTAACCAGCTCTACTGAACTCTGTCATTTGTTTGTACATAAAGCTACTCCATAAATTTTGAGTACAGGATGAGCATATTGTCTGTTATGCACTGAACTCAAACACTTGTTATATAACTGACTAAAGAACCCTGCAAAATGTTTTTTCTCTAGGGAAATCAGAGAAGAGAAGGCTCAGACTTGCACTCTCAATAGGAACCAAATCTAGAGGCAAGAATACGGGTCAGTCTTCCATGAATAGTTTCACATGCTCAGAAGCAGACGTTATCGAAGATGGGCTGCGCAGTCCTTGGCTTTTTAGCTTATGCAAGCACAGAAGGACAAAAACAAAATACATTTGGCTGGCTTATATTTTACTCCTGTTTGCATTGCTGGATGAAAACGGAGCTTTTTCACAGCTTTGCCTGGCTCGTGTAAACAAAGGGCAGAGCAGTGGCTAGGGTAAAATAGTGTTGCTGCACGGACTTCAAAGGAGATGAACATCAACTGACAATCTGACCCACAGTTGGGACTTCAGTCTTGCGTTTGTGTCTCACTGGAACAGTCAGTCTAAGCCCAGCCCACTTTAATTTTATATTACCTCTCAAACCCTCTCCCAAGAAGTTATAAATAGAGATCCCCTATTCTCTGAGAATGTAAACAAGTTCAGCTCTATCGACTTCAATAAACCACTAGACCACTTGGGCCATAATTTATTCTAACCCTACAGAATATAAAACACCATGTAGAAAGTGTCATGAGCTAGGAATTATACTCTAGGGCTCAGAATCCCAAAGGTATTTAGGTGCCTAACTCCCATTGACTGTATTGGCACTTAGATGCCTATGCACTTTTGAGGATCTAGGCCTATATGAGCCATGCTTGCAGGTGTCCAGGTAAAACTTGGAACACCTGCTTCTTTCTAAGCCCTGGCTTGTATCCATTAGAGATGGAAGCAGCCCGTAGGCTGCAGTTTGAAGCCAGTGTATAATTGAAATGAAATATTACCGGCCAATAATAGTTTCATCCAGTGACTCTGAGCCACCAAATTAGCAGGAAAGGACCTTGGTCTTCACCAGTGTTCAGCTGCAGAATCAAGACCTCAACTCATATCCAGCTTTCATGCTTCTTACCTGGCTATGGAGCTGCCACGGCCGGTAGTCCTCTTCTGCACATCTCCTGTCAAAAATTGACTTGTAGTCCACTTTCACCAGCTGCCATTCCGAGCGATGGCTGAAGTGTCCGAACACTCTACAGAGCACAGCAAGGAAGAATTTATACATTCAAAGGCATCGCCAATGCAGCCTCCTAGGTATGGAATTTACCCAGGGTCAAATTTTCAGAAGCGTCAGAGGGTACATCCACACTGTAGCTGGGAGAAGTGACTTCCCAGTTCTGGGAGACGTACACATACTAGCTCTATTGGAGCTAGCATCTAAAAGTAGCAGCATGGTCCCAGTGGCAGGGAAGTGGCTCTGTCTAGCCACCCAAGTACAATCCCATCTCACCTCCTATGTACATACTTGGGCAGCTAGCTGAAGCTGTTGCCAGTGATGCTGTGGCCACACTGGTGTGTGTGTGTGTGTGTGTGTATATAAACACACACACACAAACTGGGAATTACACCTTCCAGCTGCAGTGTAGAAATATCCGAAGTGACTTAGGATCCTAAATTCAACGGATTTCAATGAGATTTTGGGTAACGTTTTCAAAAGCCCTTAGGCGACATAGAAGCCTAAGTCTAAATGAAAGTCAGTGGGATGTTGGCTTCTAAATACCAAAGTCACTTTTGCAAATGTAATCCCTAAACTATTAAGACTGTTTATTTCAGGACAAGGCTACAGTTGTTGAGCTATGACTGACACTAACAAGGGTCTTTTGAGGGTAACACAAAAAATGAAGAATGATCTTCTAAATATCTACTAGAGATGGGACAAAACTAGACCTCAGGAATCGGAACCACTGGCTATTTTATGGAGTGGGGATGCATGAGGTGGGGAGTGGCACCCTATCCAAATGAACTTGCCTGTAGGATTCTGGTCCTAGAGCGGATCCAAAACAAGAAGGGAAATTTGGTTTTCAATTCTGGTTTGGCTTTGGCTTAAACCTGATCAGGAGAAGAAATCTTAGAGGCCCAGCTGTTGGTTTGCCAAAGGTTTGCCATTTGAGGCTGATGTTGTCCAAGAACAACCCACAGGATTTTAGTATCATTGAATCCAAACTCAAATCCTGTCCCTGGTTCTACCACAAAGCAGAACCCTGGGCTCCAGTTTAATCAAAATCCAGAACCAGATCTGGATCCGAATGGCACCTGCTTAGTGCACCTTTATTTTCAGCAGCTAATTTCCAAACCACAAGTTCTATCGATTACAACGTGATTCATTTTCACAAGCAGAAACTGAAATTCTCTCACGTTTTTTGCAAATTTGAGCCCAAGCAAAATGTCAGGGTGAGTACAGATTTCTGTGCTACGCAAAACTCGGAATCCCACACTGAAACTAAATCACGAGTCCTAGGACACATTTTGTCATTCACGCTTACCATTTTGCAGCATCCCAGTTAAAAATACAAAAGCACGGCTTAAAAAAAACAAAAACAAAAAAACAAAAAAAACCACCCTATTTTTCATTCCAACATTCACCTGCAACGGGTAGCTCTGCTTAAAGTCTCACAAAGCTTCAAGAGTCAAATATTCACATTGATGAGCCACATGGCCACATTTCTGAAGCTTAGGTGGATCCCACGTAGGACCCTCCAAGTCAGATTTAAAAATTTCATTAAAGTTAATGTTTAACATTAAATATACACAAGTTAAGAGGGAAGGTACTGTACATCTGGGGTCAGGCTTGAGTTATGAGGGTTACCGGTATTTTTGGCATCACAAGCATGACTGCATATTCCCATCCCCTGCCTCCCACATATCCCAGGTTCAGTCTCCGTACACAGCCTGGCCAGAGGTGTCTTTACACGAGAATCTGGCCCAAGTACGTGTTTATGGTGCAGTTCTCATCAGAGTTAACTTGATGTTGGCTGTTTTCCCTTTACACGCTCACTTACGTCATGATCAGAGTCTCCTCGCCAGGCTCACCCAATACCCCGTCAACAAAGAGTGGGGTGGACGTGAAGCTGTACTTGCTCCAGGATCTCCCTTCATCGAAACTTAACCTAGTGGGAAAAGCAGAAGGGTCACCATCTCTCAGACACAGCTGCAGGAAACGGAGCTGCTGGACATAAAGAGACAAAAGGTAGGAGCTGTCTCAACAGCTAGGCAGGCCAAGTTTTTAAAAAAATGACTAAGGATTATTGGTGCCTATTCTGAGTTGCTTTAGAGATGCTTGATTTGCAGCACGTTCTGAGCACCCACCCTCTGAAAATCAGGCCCTTTTAAGGTGTCACTGAGCATCATCATGCTGTGGCTTCCAAAACCAGTAGTCGCTTTTGATAATCTTGATTTTAATGCCCCACACAAAGGTTTCTTCTGGTTTGGCCAAAAGGTCTCCATCCCACTACTGCTGAATCCTTTTAGCCTGCCAGAGCAAACAAACAGCCGTCTCTGCTCTTGGACACTGCCGTGTAAGTCCTAGAAAGAACGACTTGTTTTGGGCATCA
Source organism: Trachemys scripta elegans (assembly GCF_013100865.1). NCBI lineage: Eukaryota > Metazoa > Chordata > Testudines > Emydidae > Trachemys > Trachemys scripta. The sequence goes on along the minus strand of NC_048304.1, from coordinate 119,474,086 downwards.
TAAATCAGAGCATTGATCAAGCTAGTCTGGCATGATTCTGCTAATCAGCGGCCAATACTTAAGTGGTGGTAACTCGTGAAGTCTTGTGTGAGACTGTAATTTTAAGGGCAAGATGGACTCTGCAGCCAAGATTTTTAAAAAGTGACTCGTGATCTTTCAGCTTGAGATACCTTAAAAGGAGCTATTTTCAGAGTGCAGGAGCTCAGCACTTTCTGAAAACCGGGTCCCTTTAAGGCGCCTCAAGATGAAAACCCAAAACCACTCGTCGCTTTCTAAAATCTTGATCTGTGTGTGTTAGATATTGGCAAGATGCTGACCGTAGTGCTGGCTACGGAACGATAAACAGCACAAAGCGATGTTCTGTCAAGGCAGCTCAACAGCTGCTCCTAGTGGTGACAATACTACTTGATTTGGTGGGTAGCCCTGACGTTATCTAATAAAGTTGCGGCATAACTGCTGCCCTCCACCTAGGAGATAATTTCATCCACGGTTTTGCAAATAAAGCATATTTGGAACTCATTAGGAGACTGATCCTACTCCAAACTCCAACTTAATGGTCAGACTCTAGGGGCCAAACCTTCAGCTGGGATAGATCAGTCTAGTTCCAGTGATGTTAATGGAATGATGCTGATTTACCATCGCAGAGGATCTGGCGCCAGAACTGTAACCTGTTTCCCCACTTGCACTTATGTGTGAAATCGCCGGCACTGCTTTAGCCCTTATCAGAGTGAATGCATGTAAATTTCCTAATTGACATATTCTGGCATTTAGCTAAAAAAATTAGTCACAGCTTAACTGCCAGCAGCACATAATGTGGAATGAAGGACTCCCGGACAAATGGGATCAGCACGGTCACAGTTATTACCATAGATGTCTGATAGGCAACGATGTGTGTTTCATGGCGACCAGGACACCACCTTGATCCAGGTATAAAAAACTGTGCTCCTCTTCAAAGATCTGCAAAACATACATATACCCAGATCCGTTTTCCTTAGCCTGGATTACAGGCCACACTCTTATTCCAGGATAGACACTGGATGGGGATATGTTTACCAAACTACGGAGCAGGGAGAAGACACGTTATTACTCAGTTCCGATTTTTTATGTTGCTATCTTGCTGCGCCCTTGTCAAATGCATTTCATCCTGCCGGCTGGCAGGGAGAATTTATTTGAAATGTGATACTTTTAGATCATCACCCATCCCCACCCTGCAGCTCGGGGAGCTTTGTTTGAGGTGCAGGGAGTTTCACTTTGCAGGTGACTTACAAAGACCATATGGGAGGGTTTTGAGAGGACAAAGAAAGCTGGGCAAACAATGCAAAAATTAATTTCCCTCAGTATTTGTTCACACATAAAACAGGTTTCCTTTGGTCGGGTCCCTTTTATATTCTCCTGCAAACACCCATGCAGTCCGGTTTTGGTAGTATCCCTGGATAGCACATTTTAAGATCACTGCTTGGCTAATTTAGGAATTCAGATTTTAGGGGTCTAAACTCACGTCCATTGAACTTGACGGAAAAGCTTCCAGCCACTTCAGTGACACAAAACCAGGTTCTAAATGTACCCACCTGATAAGAGTTGCACTCCTCTAATCAGAAAGAAGATGCGCTACTCTGTGACCGATCACAACAGAGCTCGAATTTCAGATTTCGAATAGAGAGCCACGGAACGAAAAGAGTTTGTGTAAGATGCTCTCGAATGGCAAATAAATGATGGAGACCCAGGATCTGGTTGCAGCCATTTCCCCAACAAAGATCCATCGAACAAATTATTAATTAGTCACTCAGCTCCAGCAACAATAAAGGCCCATTTCAGGTAGAGAGGAAAGTCAGTCCCGTGGTATGCGCTTGCTTGGGACTTGTGAGACCTAGAGTCATTTCCCTAGTCTGCCCTAGACTCCCTGTGTGACCTTGGACAAGTCAGAGGCTCTCTGTGACTCAGTTCCCCATCGGTTCCTGTAGAGTGGAAATAACAGCACTGCCTACCTCACAGGGGTGTGGTGAGGATGAACACACTAACAAAGAGATGGGGGCCAGGTAAGTACCACAGAGAAATAGTTTTGTGAGTGTCCCTGGAAGTCCCTGCCATTTCCTTCCTTTATTCACCTTCGGAACTCCTCTGCACCGCTCCCATCGGCTTGACTCATCCTTCCTTTTTTTAAAATGGGGGCAACATCCAGACTCCATAAATGCTGATCCGTGGGGGCAGGGGACGCTGTATAGCAACATGAAGGACTCTGCTCTCCACTTCCCCACTGCTTCCAGCCCATGCTAACACTGGAACGCTGGAATGTCCAGACTGAGTCAGACCAGTGGTCCCTTGAATCCAGCACCCTCTAATCATCAGTGGCCAGTATCAGACACTTCAGAGTCCAGGCCCAAGCAATGCCACTCCCCACCTCCGAACTCATCTCTCCCGCAAGGCAGAGCATTTGCCAATCCAAGACTGACTATTTGCATTGTTAAAAACACTTAAGTATATACTTAATTGCAATGTATGACAATTATTGCATGTTAAATAAATGCCAGCTAATTATTAAAACATATTTAATGATGCTCAGCAGCCATGCATTAGATTATCCAGCCTTCTACCTGATTGCTAAAGCTCATTAGTTATGTGCTCTCAAAGCAAGGGATATTTAATTAACATGCAGAACAGTGGGGAGGGAAGGGGGCAAACACATTTGTTTCAGTAATCACAGTGTCTCGCTCGTGTGGCATGAAGCTTTGCTTTCTGTGCCTGAGATTTATAATCCGAGCAGAACAGGAGATATTTTTCATTCTCCATCCATCTTCTTTCAGGTTAACTCCTTGCCTTGATGTGCTCCATCAAGAGGATAATATGCTCATGATTCTGCTGTGCTGTCCTTGTAAGCGAGGACCTTGTATTTTGGAGACTATGTTTGTATTTGCCGTGGTTGTGCTGGTGACTGGATGGGTTACCTTGATAATTGTATTGAGGGTGTAATCATCAGAAGGGAGAGGAACTGTGGAGGTTCACACAAGGGGTATAACTAAGAGTAATATGAAAGGAAGAAGAAACTGCACTTCCCCTCTCTCATAATAAATGAAAAAAGGTGACTGCCAATGAAATAATAAGGCAGAAAACTTAATAATAGAAGGGAAGGGTTTTTTTGTTTGTTTGTTTTTATACTAAACTAAACACATGTTAACCTGTAGAGCTCAGTGCCACAGGATATTACTGAGGACAAAAACATAATCATATTGGGGAAAAAATAGGCATTTATATGGATATTAAGAATATACACAGTTATGCTAGACAGGATATGAAACGTAAGCGACCCAAACATTGATGCTTAGGAACACAGGAATGAAAGAACCAGCATATTGGATCAAGTCCTGTAGTTCAATATCCTGTCTCAGACAGTGGCCAGCACCAGATGCTTCAGAGAAGAAACGCTGGAGCCGGCAGCTATGGGATAATGTGTCCACAGGGAAAGTTTCCTCCTAACCAAGTTTAGCAGAAGTGGGCTAGTAATCTAAGGCCCTGACCCAAAGCCGATTACAAAGTCAATGGAAAGGCTCCCATTGATTTCAACAGGCTTTGGATCAGGTCCTAAAGCATGAGGGTTTATATCCCCTTCATGGAACAAGCCAACTACTGACGGGGGCTTAGTAGAAATTTCCCCCCTTTGGATGCATCCATGGACACGTGTCCATTCCCAAGGTTAACTCCTTCCTTAGAAGCAGCTGGTCCAACAAGGACAACTGGCCTGATCCACTGTGGTAATTTGTAGGTCCTTAATGAGATTAATTAAACAAAGGGTAATGTGGGCAGAATATCAGGGGAAACTATCTAACAGAGAGATCGGTATGAGGGTGGAATAACCTCCCAGGGAAGAGGAGAAAGTGACAGCCCTTGAGCAATGGAAAGCTACAGTCGATTGATTTAAGTGCCTTCTCTGTGCTGAAGCTCTAGTCCACCAGGGAACAGACTAGAAGATAGTGACGCTACCTTAGGGTGCTCAGGACGGAGAATCACCTTGTTCCCTCTGCCTCCAGTGAGAGAAAGTCAGCTCCCTAACACTGCCAACCCTGCAGCCACTCAAGTACTCCTCAGGGCTCTGCCAGCCCTTCTTTGCCTTGCAGGAACAAAAGGTATACCCCCGCCCCCGAGCCCCTCTACATGCATCACCTGCAGTCATGCACTGCTCATAGGGTGACCAGAGGTCCCGGTTTTATAGGGACAGTCGTGATTTTGGGGTCTTTTTCTTATATAGGCTCCTATTACCCTCCACTCCCATCTCGATTTTTCACATTTGCTGTCTGGTCACCCTAACTGTTCAGCCCATCACTGGACACACAGAAATTACCAGGTTCGCTGTTCCCAAAGGGAACAAGACATTCTTCAGCTTGTTTGATTCAGCTGAGTCACAGTTTGCTTAATACCACAGCACTGAGATGTACAGTACACTCCCCATCAGGGGCGCCAGAACAGTGGGGGCCTGGGTGAGTTACAGGGGAGAGGGGGTGGAGAGGAGTGAGTGGAGGTGGGCCCTGCTCACTCACTCCCGTCACAGTGGGGCAGCAGGTGGCCTCCCCCAGGGCCAGGGGTCTCTGCTCTATTCTCCGAAGGTCTGCAGCATTTGAATCCCTTGGGACAAGGAAGGGATTCAGATAACACAAAGGTTTGGATCATAGGGTTTTGGGAAATCAGGAGTATGCTGTCTACTGTAAAAGGAGAATAAGTTTATTCACAAAGAACAGAAATCCCAATGAGAAGTAAGCGAGACTACTGGACACAGAATGGTTGCGAAAAAACGAACCATAAACTGCAATACTAGGTACACTCTTCTCAATGGTTTACCTGTCCTATTGAATAAAATAGATTTTCTTCCAAGGATTCAGTCTTTGACAGAGGTGCTGGTTTTCAGTCAAAGCCAGGATCCAAGTTTTCATGAATACCCCAGACCTTTCAAGGAATCCCATAGTATTGGATCCCCAAATGGCTCTCTCAAAACTCATTGTGTTGTCTCCATAGTCAGGAGGACGCTTGCTGTTCTTCTCTTCCTGTTGAGGGATAGGTCAGTGGTTTGAGCATTAGCCTACTAAACCCAGCCTTGTGAGTTCAATTCTTGAGGGGGCCAGTTAGGGAACTGGGGTAAAAATCAGTCTGGGGATTGGTCCTGCTTTGAGCAGGGAGTTGGACTAGATGAGGTCCCTTCTAACCCTGATATTCTATGATGACTCCCCATCCCCCAGTCAACTCCTATTTCAATGGGGCTTCCATTGCTTTGGTTTACAATGCTTAATCTACATATGAACCTATGTAATGTATGTGACTATGCTCCCCTTTGTCTGGCAAAACCAGTTTTTCACCTCTACTAGGGATTAATACCTCAATAAAAACTATAAGGACATATTTTCCATATATAGATCTACTTTTTAAATATAATCAGTACATACACATTGATACCTTACAAAACACTGTTTATGGATGGCTACCACAAAAGCAGTGTGTTAGTTGTGTTAGTTTGCCAGGCTTGATAGGAGTTGCTGTTATAGAACAATGAACCGTTTCCCAGTTGGCACTAAGGGGTCCCTAGGGTCACAGTGACTTAAGAAGGCTTTCCCATTTCTGATTTCTTCTATTCTCTGTCAAGAAAGTATTTGCTACATTAAACTGGGAGTATTTTACTTGTAAGAAAGGACATGTGCAACCCATCCAAGTAGATCTCAAGCAGTAGTTGCCAAGGTGAGGGTTGGCGGGGAGCCAGTCACAAGTGTGGCGATATCTTTTTGTTAGATCTGGGCTCAAACTACAATTTTTATCTATCGCAGGTGCTTACTGGCCCCTGTTGCCATAGTACCTGAGTGCCTCACAATGTTTAATTTATCTTCACAACACCTCCCTGAGGCCAGGCAGTTCTATTATCCCCATTTTACAGATGGGAAACTGAGGCACAGGGAAACTAAGTAATTTGCACACACTCACACAGGAAGTCTATGGCATGGATTGAACCTGGCTCTCCCAAATCCTATGTAAGTGCCCTACCACTGGGCCTTCCTTCTCTAGATGTCTGCTCCAGCCACCCAAAACTCTAGTGTAGCTAAACTCCCATGGAAATCAACAACCAAACTCCCTTAAACTGTATTTGAAAATACCAGGCTTGGTGGCTTGGGCACATTCCCACTTTTTAACTGGAAATAGTGTCAGAAAAAGCAAGTAGGGATTACCATTCGCTTGGGTTAGTATCAATTATTCTGCCACTAAAAAGAAAAACACATGACCTTTTTAAAGAAAGCACCTTCCCTTCATTTGCCACTCACGGCTGCGAGTCATGTTATTTACCTGTCTCCACGTGTTCCCAGCGTCCGATGAAACAAACATGCTGATGTCGTTGTCTGACAATTCGGTACCTATGTTACCTGTAAGGAGACCATTATTCAGTGCAACAACATTGTAAGGCATAGGAAAGCGAGCTGCCTCAGTGGTGTACTTGTTCTTTACCTTTTCCGAAGCAAAGGATTTCAGTGTTGGGGAGGGGGGAAGAATTGTCATCTTAGTTTGGCAAGGAAACGTAATTACAAGATCAAAGTCCAAATACTTCTATTTCCATGCACAGTGGAAATGCAATAGGCGAAATCTGATGTCTACAACACTTTATGTACAACAGATAGTAACTGAATGTTTCATACCAGAAGCCACGATAATGCTAGGGGCAGTATCTCGGCTGGCGATGTTTCCTGACGTGTACGGGTTCTCGGAAACCTTTAGGTGAAGGTGCAGCGAACAATAGGGCTGGAGAGAAAGGGGGTGGGGGAGGAAAAGACAAGTCATAAAGGGCATCCCATGCAGTCTCCCTTCCCAATGGGCATTCGTACATCAGAGTGATGGCCATGGAACATCAGAACAGAGGACTGGAAGGGGTCCCCTGCTATTGTGGACAATCTGTGAGAACCTAGCTTTTCTTACTCCTTCCCTGAAGGCTCCAAAAAAGCTCATTGCAAAATAGAAACAAAAACAACAAAGCTGGAAGCAAATGGAACGCCAGCCCGAGGGACATGTGCCAGCCAGTCTGTGAACAACAGGGTAACAAGGTCTGATGATACCATTAGCACAGCTCTGCGAGCGAAGCACTGCAAGCTGCTACGTACTGACACGGGCAGCCTAATGAAAAGACAAACCCCAAACTGTCTCTCAAACCCTGGCAGTGACAAGCTGGTTCTCTCTCTCTCTCCCACTCTTTTGATTCCTTTTATTTAAAGAGATCTGTTCCATGCCACAGTAACAAGGCAAAATTGTAAGGATAATAACAAAGAGGAGAAGAGTATTAGATGCCTCAGCTGCATGGTGCATGCGACTGCTGGTATTATTCATGATTATTATTATTTAAAAAGCACAGAACATATATCCTGAGCCAAGGAGGTTGCAGTCTCAGGGTCTGTTCTTGCAAACAGATCCACACTCAAGATGCCTCGCTCCCATGCAGTGTCCAATTGGAGACAATGAGCCTCTGGGAGCATGGATCTCTTTGGCCTTTTGCATCCTGTGTAAAATCCTCCAGAGCACCAAACCCAGAGGGAATGAGAGTGCTGAATAGGGAAAGGGCAGAGGAGGGATAGAACAGCAAGACAGTATCTGGGTGGTTTGGCTGAGGGGAGAGAGAGTGTTTGGTGGACTGGAACTAGGGGAGAGCTCCATGCACACGGAAGAAGGCACCAAGATCTGAGGCTGGGAGAAGCATGTAGGGGGCAGGGGCTCGGTCTTCTATGTTTGCACAGTGCCTGGCAGACAGACAAATTAGAGAGGTGAGAGCACATGAAGCCTCCACTGAAACTAACAGGAGCTGGAGTTGCTCAGGTCTTTTCTCAGGATTTGGTCCAGAGTGCATGTAAGTACGATCTCTACCACGTGCATCTGCAAAGACTGGAGGAACCACCCAGACCATAAGTGAGAAACAAGGGTACACCCACCTCCCTCCAACACCTTTCAAGGAGTGGGAGGAAGATCATGATTAACCAGAGAATGGGCACCATGCCCCAAAGTGATTCATAGAAGTTAGACATGGATGAGACCCTGCAGTGAACACTAGAAACCACTAACCCAGGAACCTATCCTTGTAACAAACCCCGATGCCAACTCTGTCCACATATCTATTCAAGTGACATCATCATAGGACCTAATCACATCAGCCATACCATCAGGGGCTCGTTCACCTGCACATCTACCAATGTGATATATGCCATCATGTGCCAGCAATGCCCCTCTGCCATGTACATTGGCCAAACCGGACAGTCTCTACGCAAAAGAATTAATGGACACAAATCTGACATCAGGAATCAAAATACTCAAAAACCAGTGGGAGAACACTTTAACCTGCCTGGTCATTCAGTGACAGACCTGCGGGTGGCTATATTACAACAGAAGAACTTCAAAAACAGACTCCAACGAGAGACTGCTGAGCTAGAATTGATATGCAAACTAGACACAATCAACTCCGGTTTGAATAAGGACTGGGAATGGCTGAGCCATTACAAACATTGAATCTATCTCCCCTTGTAAGTATTCTCACACTTCTTAACTGTCTGTACTGGGCTAGCTTGATTATCACTTCAAAAGTTTTTTTCTCTTAATTGGCCTCTCAGAGTTGGTAAGACAACTCCCACCTGTTTATGCTCTCTGTATGTGTGTATATATATCTCCTCAATATATGTTCCATTCTATATGCATCCGAAGAAGAGGGCTGTAGTCCACGAAAGCTTATGCTCTAATAAATTTGTTAGTCTCTAAGGTGCCACAAGTACTCCTGTTCTTTTTGCGGATACAGACTAACACGGCTGCTACTCTGAAACTAGAAAGGTTGTGATTTACTGAGTGAAAGGAAATATCTGCAATGCTGTACAATAGCAAGCTATTTTCAAATGCCAATCTGTTAATGGTCAGCATTGTTTTAGGCCTTCCTTTGGCTAGTTCAGGATGGTCACTTGGAGCATAATATTGTCCCTGTCGTGGACACATTTGTGCCTCTCCGAGTTTGAAATGTGAGTCCTGCAATGAGGATGTCAACCACCCAAGTCAGCAAGTACCACTCCCGCAAAGGTGAGCCCAATGGCCGTGTGGGGAAGAGGGAGGTGAACTCTTGCTGATGGGACCCAAAGGAAAAGGCCAGGGTGGCATGGGTGGGAGCATCACTAGACAAGCAGAATATGCCAAACGCCATAACCGCAGCTGACAGTCTTGTAGGGTCAGACTCCACGGCAATCCAGAGGAGAATTCTGGGAGAAAACCCAGTTCGGCTAAGCAGAAAGGCACTCAGGGAAAAGGGATTCTTCCTTTTAAATTTCTATCCCTTCTGAAGGGCTAAAGGGGGAACGTGTTTTTCAAACCACAATAATTAATGTTGCCCTCTGGCATTTTGCAGAAGGTAGCTAATGGAAGTAATTCACCCAATCCCCCGCTCCAACAGAGATTAGCTCGCGTCTTAGCCTTCAATCCTTTTAGATTGTGCTGCTTGAAGTTTCCTTTTATCTTGTATCTGTATCACTTCATAGATACATATTATATAGGTGTAAGCTCTACTGATGGAAAGAGCTATATAAAAGACAGCTATTATTATCATTGTTATTACATAGATACAGGGTATAGACAACAAGTACTAAGACCCAGGGCCCCAGTGCAAGAGTTGACATGCTGCCTATCAAGTGCACAACCATTTATTCATCATAATGCAGTAATGCCTAGAGGCCCCAACGGAGACCAGAGCACCACCTAAAATCTGACCTTTCCTCTTCACCCACACAGCTAAAACTACTGCTCAGCTTCTCATCCTCTTGCCTAATGCAACCTTCTCCTCTCCGGCTTTGACAAATGCATTCTTGCCCCATGTACATCCATGCAAAGGTGTCCTGGCTTGTCACTTTAACCCCCTCGCTTTGCTTCCCTCCCCCGACCCCACCGCATCAAACACCAGCTTCCGGTCTCCGCTTTTAGGCCTATCCCTGCACAGCCTATCATCTCTCCTATGATACTGAGACATCATTAGTTGTTATTAGGAGTTATTCGTTTTGTGGTAGCGCCTAGGAGCTCTAGTCATGGATTCAGACCCCATTGTGCCCACACGAAGCTGGGTAACTAACACCCTGAGGTTCCTTTGCAAGTCCCAGCCTAAAACCCTGCCCCGATTGGGCACAATCTCCTATTTCTATTGCACTTCCACAAGCCCCTTTTCCCCAGGCTCTTTCTGAACAAAAATGCCCCCCGGAGCCCTGGTTTCTTTGGAAGCCTCTACTACATTTCTAGCAGCTCTGCTCAACAAATCTTTTTTCTAATCTCTGCGCTCTGCTTTCTGTGACTGGCACGTCTTGAGTCCTCACGCTGCACAATCTCCGCACTGCCATTAGCTCCAAAATTGAAAGAAGACTTTTAACAGCTTGGGTCTCTCCTCCAACTCAAAGCTTGTTCCTCTCTTATTTTGCATCACCGGTGCATTTTCTGTACAGTTTTCCCCATTCCTTTCCCCAGCTACAAGGCTCTGACTTTTATTCAACCAGCGAAAGGAAAACTGGCAGCTGGCTCTTTCAAAAAGATCACCTGTCCCAGTACATGTTCTAGTAAGTCAGTTTAGTTCAGGTTTCTTCTAATTCCTTCCTGGCAAATTTCTAGCTTAACCTGTGAGCAAGACCTTCCGTGCCCTATTTGGTCCCTGATCTGCTGGTTTTCCATCCCTTGATAATACCTAAGCATGAGGAAGTGCCCATACCGGCTCAGCCAACGGGTGTGGCATCCTACCTGTTTCTATTATTTGACACTCCAGGGGAAGGTTAAAAAACAAACAAGCCCCTCTGACCACATATTTCACGTGGCCAGTTTGTGGAATGCTGTAAGATGGGTGAGGGATGGCCACCTTCCTTCCCCTTCCCTATCCCTAGAGCAGGGCCGGCTCCAGGCACCAGCTTGTCAAGCAGGTGCTTGGGGCGGCCACTCCAGAGAGGGGCGGCACGTCCAGCTATTCGGCGGCAATTCGGCGGACGGTCCCTCACTCCGGCTCGGAGCGAAGGACCTCCCGCCAAATTGCCGCCGCAGATCGCAATCGCGGCTTTTTTTTTTTTTTTGGGCTGCTTGGGGCAGCCAAAACCCTGGAGCCGGCCCTGCCCTAGAGGCAATGATCCAAAGATGACTGAAGGCAATGGACAGACTCATATGGACCTTAGATCAGGCCCTGGTATTTAGGCCTAGTTCCCAGTCCAATGCGCAGCAGGGAGCGCAAGGTTGTTGCTCTCCAGCACTGAGTGGAGGCTACGTGGGATGGGAGTTAAACAGGAGACATAGTCCCCTGCAGCGAGTGGAAATAAACAAACCAGAGATGTGCTTGTTCCATTAGTCAAGAGAGCAAGCCGGGGGGAAATGGGGCAAGATCTGGACGGGGAATGGGCACGTGTGAAGAAATTTAAACGCAACCCACAGAGTACAAAGAGATGCTTGGCCGTGCAGTTCCCCCTCAACCTTACAGCTCCTAGTAGTCAGGAGTAAATTGAAAGCTGGCCAGCAGCACGGCCGTTTCATGCAGGCCTGAGTTCCCCAGGTCCTGTTCCTGCCCCATCACCTCTCAGCTTGCTCTCAGATGACGTACACTCAGCCACAGCACTGTATGGGTTGAAGCCGGGTGTTGCCCTTGGCTTGCATAGCTATGATCCTGTGGATAATCATGATGTTATCCAAACCTTTGCTATCCAGTTCTTAAGAACAGCATTTAAGAACAACCGCACTGATTAACCCTTTGTCATCAGGAGCTGCCCTCTCCCCAGTGTAAACGGCTTATGACATCATCGCACTGCAGGCAGTGTTACTAGTGTCATGGGCTTTGTAAATCCAGTCGCTAGCCCAAGGGCACAGGTAAACTATGTTGTGGCTACTGGCGACTCAGCGACAAACTGGGAAAACCTGTGGGCTATTTCTACAGCTGTCATGACAGCTGTTACATCGCTGTTGCAGGGATGCAAAGCAAGCCCTGATATTGGTGAGGCAGTGTAGTCCAATGGGCTGAACCTGGGGCCAAGAGTAAATAGCGCTACAGGGATAATTGGTGCTGTGACACTGCCCAGCTGCCCTTGGGCAACTCACTTAACTTCTCTAGGCAAAATTCTGCTCTCGTTCACAGCAGGGCAACCCCATTGAGCTCAGTGCGACACCTTCCCCAGCTGTAAAATGGGGATCATAACAACAATATACCTAACAGAGTTTCCCAGCACTGAGTGGGTGCTGCTGTAATACATAGAATAACAATTACTCAGTATGATTACATGCAAGATTCAGAAGCTGAAACTGCTGTTGGTTTATCGTCAGTCTTACAGAGCTGGGCTCCCACACCAGAGCCCAAACCCTCCAAAATCCTAACCCTAGTTTCCTTCAGTCTGCCAGACGTTCTTATAGCTCTCTGATTCCTCCATTACTTTGAAGATCCTGGTGCAGGACTGCTGCTCATTTCAAGTTTGACTCTCTGGGGAGAGGGAGGCAAGGAGCGTAGGTGGAGTGGGGAAACGTAGGGCTCTGTCCACTAGCTTCCCACCTCTTATGTGCCACAATTAGGGGCTGGCTACCTGCTGTGGATAAAATAAGAACCTGCCTCGTTCTGTGCTCAGAAATCAAATCTCAACTTTTCTGAAGGCCTATAAAATCCACTTATTTTTCTTTGTTTCATTCCCACTCCCCCCATCCACAGTTCTTGCCAGTTTTGCAGAAACAGAAGTACTACAACACAATAATAACAACAATTACCACCTAACTCTCATACAGCACTTTTCATCAGTAGATCTCAAAGCACTTTCCGAAGGATGTCAGTATCATGATCCCCAGTCATAGATGGGGAAACTGAGGCACAAAGAGGGGAAAGTGACTTGTCCAGTAAGAGTTTTGGGTTGCGGTATGTATTTTTTTTTTTTTTTTTTTTAATATTTCTTGCCTTGACTAGAAGCAGCAAGTCCTGAAAATCTTACAGGAGAAATTGTTCTCATGAGATGCTCTGCTCGGTTCTGTACACCCAAGAGGCTCAGATAACCTTTGGAGAAGTATCTGCATTTGGTTGTGCTGATCCAATCTGCGCCTTGAGGGATGTCCCGCCACCCTAGTAACCTTCTCTTAATGTCTCAGTCATTTCTGTGCAAAAGTCCCACTGTCCTGTAAATAGGCTAGTAAATCCCTGGGTACCCTGCTGAGAAAGTACATACCCCACACGCAAATGAGCTGGGCTACTTCTGCTGGGGTACATAAAAAAAAATGAGGAGCATCATTACCACATGGGATTTGTGTTACAGGAGATGGGCCCAAACCAAAGCCCTGCCCCAGATCTGACTTTCACAAATGGCCATTATATTTATAATAGGCTGAGCCAGAACCCTTGGCTCTAAATGCACTTGGATCTGACAGTAAGCACTTCCAGACAGACACGATGCACCCATCACAGGTATTTAGTATATACTGTTGCCATAGCACTTTGGGGCCCCGGTCAGGGATCGGGACCCCACTGTGCTAGAGGCTGTACACACATACAGAGAAGATGGTCCCTGCCCCGAAGAGTTTACCATCAAAGCCGATGAGAGACAGCAGGTGGCTACAGCAAAGAGACAAGAACAGCGAGACGATTATGGAGATTATGGGAAGTGCTTCCTGATCCTGACTGGCTCCCAACAGTCAGAGCTGTGGGGGTGTCCAGATTACTATCTCAATCTCTGTATGGGTATGCCGATGGAGGTGAGACTATGATATTTATTTTGAAATGGTTGCAAAATTCCATAGAAACTCCTCTGAGTTCTGTTTTGCTAAGTTATATATACACCTCTACCCCGATATAACGCGACCCGATACAACACAAATTCAGATATAACGCGGTAAAGCAGTGCTCGGGGGTGGGGGGGTGCTGCGCACTCCAGCGGATCAAAACAAGTTCACACACACACAAACACACACACACACACACACACACAGATTTTTGTAATGTCTTGACTGCCCTAGTCTCTGGCTACGTAACATAAATGAAAAACAAGCAACATATAATAATAAATTACCTACAATGGACACTACAAAGCCCCCGTCCCACTTTTAATTCTGCAGCCTGTGCCCATCTCTGGCATCCTTCCTGAAAACTCCACTGGTCCCCTGCTGGCACCTACAAATAGCTCGCTCACCCCACCTAGTGTGCAGAATTTCAACTACACAGTGACAGAGTCCGTATCTTCACCTGCTGTCTAAGAGGAGATCATCAGCTCTGCAGAAAGAAGCCTCATTATAAAATGTTTCCTTCATTAAAGATAAATAAATAAAATAGCCGCTCTTCCTATAATGTCTGGCTGCCCAAGCCTACCATCACTGTGCCCTTGTAATGAAGATTCCTGTCCGTACCATACAGCATAGCCATGAAGACCAGTCCTATTTTTTTTTTTTTTTAAGTCAGGATCATCTTTGTGTTGTTACCTGGGGCAAAGTTATTGTTGTTGTTTTTTAAAGCAGCACTTACTAGGAGGCAACGAACAGGGTTTCCTCTCAGATCAGTGTCTGGAGCCTGTAGCAAGCGCCAGTCTCTTCCTTTGTTGTAGGTGATGAAAGTTTTCACTTGGTTGTCAATCTTCTTGTTAGCCAAGAACATTCCCTTTATCCCTGCTACCTAGGAAAAATTGACATGGCTGAAAAAAATATATCAATTGGACTCCGACCTTTGGTGTGCACATGTGATTTCTGTCAAACTCAGCAGGGAGTCAGTCACAGCATCCGTGTGATGGAGTCAAGGGGGAGAATTGCCAATGGGTATTAAAAGGAGGAAAGTTATGGGCTTTGTTGGAATAACACAGAGAAGCGCTGCAGATGGGAGAGAAAGCTTCTGCTTTCGAAGGAGTGTGGAAACCTGAAATGATGTAGGTAACACTCAGTACAAGGTGACAACCCCTCTCTTTGGTAAGAGGAAATACACCAGGAACAGTCACTCGTTTCTCACTGCTGAGTCAACCACAGCAACTGCTCCCTTGCAAAAAAAGATAATAATTAATACTTTGCATTTCTATAGTACCCTCCGTCCAAGAATCTCAAAGTGCTTCATTAATCACTGGCATATTAACCTTAGAATCCCCTGCGTGTATTTTTATCCCAATTTTGCATGTGGGGGAAACTGAGGCACAAAGCAGCTACAGTGACTTGCCCAAGGTTGTGATAGAGTCAGAAATAAGAATCAGATCTTCTGACTCCCTGTGCAATATTTTATCCACAAGGCGAGGCTCCCATACTCAAAATCCCGTGGGGGTTGTGAAAAGATGCTGTGTGCTTTGTTAAAAGGTGGATTACATCTAGAGTCCTGTGAGAATCAAGCAGGAAAATATCTTCGCTTTGCCCAACGCACCTTGCAAAACATTCCCAGGTTGTTCAACACACTGAAAATCAATAGTGCAATATCCATTGTAGCTTGAGAGCGAGTCTGTTCGGCTGTCGCTTTATAAACAATGAGAACTATGATGGGATTGGAGGGGGGAGGGAACCTTCTATCTGCCATCGGGATGGTTCAAGTGTCCTCTTCATCTCTGCTCTGATGGCAGGGAAGTGAAGGAATCGATACACAATGTCAGCTGTTGGGCCATTTTATTCACAGCGGTTATTACTTAATTGGCACCAAACTGCAAACTCCTGCAGCAGAATCAAGAGCTGTTTTGGCCTCAACTTACTTCACGACGAGCTTAGAGGAGAAGTTCCACAAAGGGCTCTTTTCATAGCAGTGGAGAGTAACAAGACACGCAGGAGAAGTTATGCGGTACCTGACAGTGAGGGGACTGGCTTCCCTCCATGCCTCTCCTAGAGGCCCCATCCTTTCCAGAGAAGCCACCTCCCGCTCTCTCTGCATAAGATTCACCTGCCATATATGCTGATCTTCCCCATGCCGATTCCATTAGTCTCTACCATGCATTCTCCCCTTCCCCCTGTGATACACAAACTGGTTGCCCTGCTGCAGACAACCTCCAAGCATGTTGTCCCAGCCCACTTTTGAGACACCTGGTCCCACATTCAGGCTTTCCCTGCCATGATGGAGCTTGCCCCTTCCAGTACTACAATAATACTGCATCATGTGACTCCTCCACCATTCCTGAGGCACCCACCTTTCCCTTAGGCTATCCTGCTCTGGGACATCCCAGCTTCACATGGACCTTTCCCTGTCCTGGGAGATAAAGGGGTAGCCCCTCCCCAGAGGATCAGAGGTGGGGGTGACCTATTGTGGTCTCATCCCTCCCAAGTTGTATAAGAACTGTGGTCCTCAATCAGACCCTGGTCTTTAGTCCTTCTCCCACCTCATGAAGAAGAGAGATGAGCCAATGGGGTGGTGGCCTTTCCTGGGCTCACCTTTACCCCAACACCTGCGCTGAGAAGATCAGCACCTTTCCCTGCCCAATGACTTGCTGAGAGGGAAGGACTCTGCTTCCTTTCTGACTTCTCCCCAAAGAAAGGAACCTTCCAGACTCAATTCTCCTTCCATTGGAGCAAGGGCCTAGCACCAGAGGACAACTCATTGGGCCCAATCCTCCTCCCCACTCAGAGAAGGGAAGAACTGGCAAGCTCTTGTTTCTCTCTGCTCAGAGTCAGCATTATGATTTGTGAGACCTCAAGCAAAAACAGGGCCTCAAAGTAGGGTTGACAGCGCTCCAGGATTGTCCTGGAGTCTCCAGGAATCAAAGATTAATTTTTCATTAAAGATGATGTTATGTGATGAAACCTCCAGGAATACATCCAAGCAAAATTGGCAACCCTACCTTGAAGTGTTGGTAGGTGGGAAATCGGTCCTTGAGTTACCTCCTCCCGGTTTGTTGCTTAAGGAAGGAGCGGGTGGAAAGGGACCTACAGTTTGCAGTGGAGCACAAGGCCTCCAAAATATCAGAGCCGCTAGCACCCCTTTCTGTTTGTGCCTAAGGCCAGTCTTCCCTCTGCTGTAAAAAATGGAACTATTCCCTTTGGAACAGGGTCTAGCCCCTTTACTCACATCCAGTAATGTCTTATGCCACAAACCGTCCCATCCATTTCAGGGGCACTACTCATGAAGTGAGGTACTACTCGGCGTGAGTAAAGGAGGCAGAGCCTCGCCCTTTGTGACATGTGAACCTCACACAGGGCCAGACTCTGTTGCACTTACTGACAATGAGTAGCACCTTTCTCTGCTTATCACCCCACTTCATGGAGGGTCCGATGCTTACTCACACTGAACAACACGGTACTCCTCAGGTGGTGCCACTGAATTCAATTGGGACTGCTTGGGGGTTGAGGCCTAACGCCTCAACGGTATTTAGTCGCCTAGCTCCCCTTGATTTCAAGGGGTATTAGATGCCTAAATATCTTTGAGGACCTGAGCCTAAGGTCCTACTCACGAGGAATAAGGAGATCAAAATCTGGTCCTTATAATGGAGCCAAACTAACTAGAAAATTAATATTTGCTATAAATACAGCCGGAATACTACATTTTAAAAAATGTAATCATTACATCTGACGTGGGTTTTCCCCCCAGATTTCTGGTTTCTTTAAAGAAATGGAAAGATACCAAAATAGAAAAGGTTTACTGAGTCTATCCAGGGGTGAAAGTAAGTTAAAGGACTTACCGGTACGCCCTGAGCAGGGGCGTGGCCTCAAACGGAAGAGGCGGGGCCTTTAAATCACCCCCACAGCTATCAGCTGCAGAGGCGGCTGGGGGGCTCAGGGGCGATTTAAAGGGCCCAGGGCTTTGGCCACCGCTACCGCAGTGAAGCTCCGGGCCCTTTAAATCGCCGACAGAGCCCTGCCGCCGCTACCCCAGGGCTCTGGCAGCGGGGCTCAGGAGGTGATTTAAAGGCCCTGGGCTCCAGCCGCTTCAGGGAGCCCCGGGCTCTTTAAATCGCCAACCTGGGGAAGCCGGTCCAGTCCGGTCCGGCACGGCGTACCAGCTCTTGCCAGTACGCTGGACCGGACCAGCTTACTTTCACCTCTGAGTCTACCTGTGTCACTGTGTAAATAGCGATGACTGAGAATGTAACAATATCTCTGCCTCGGCTCTCACAGCCAGGGCCAATAACTCCATTTGTATTTTCCTTTGTTGTTCTCTCGAAATGGTTGTACTATAATCCCTGGGAGATGTTCGCCATAAATGATTAAGGAGCATTTTATATATATATCAGGTGATAAATGTGTTCTGAAGTCCCATGAATTCTTCTTTTATGATTCCAGTCTTGGGCTGGGACTCTGAGTCTTTTCCCAAGCAAGCAAAGCGTAAATTGTGTTGTCATTTTTAGACTGGTTTATCTTGGGAAAGACCTCACGGAATATATACGCACCCACAGCAGGGAGACACACACATTGTATACAGATACAACACTGTATATGCCCCCACTGCATACACCCCAACAGCAAAGACAGATACACACACAAGACTGCATATGCACCCATGAAAGAGACACACTGCTTACATGCCCACACCAGATGCATCGACACTTGAAAGACACAAACACACACTATACCAAACAGACAAACTCTGTGCACAATGCAGACTGATATACACTGTGCACACACACCACACACAGTCCACATATTCAGGCATGCCCAAAAGATACCTGCACTACACATACCATTTATACACTGTTTACACACTCCCATTAGACAGACACACACTCTGTGCACATCTCAAACTGACAGGCACAAACATTTCACATACCCTACCCGATCAGATACTGCATACAATTCACACACACAAGGCAAATACAACACCCGCACACTTCTACAAGCTATGCACATACTACACACTACGCGTGCTTCTACATGCTGCATATTAGACAACGTACGTCACACTGGAGACACACTACAGGCATCGCCCCCACCACACAACTACTGCAGATTGACACACGCTGCACTGGGCACCATTAAAAACAAACACACTATTTGGCTTTAAGGTTTTCTCTTTTTTTTTTTTTTTTTTTTAAACCAGTAGGTCACTTATTATGACTTTGAGCAGGTATTTCCCTCTCTGCGCTGAGCCCAATATCCTCACTGGGTGCCCTGGGGCTGGAGCAAGATTCCATCCACTCTCCTCCCAGCACATCCCCACCCCACATGTGCAGGGGCGGGAGTAGCAGCAGAAAGACAGATGCTGTCTCTGGCTCCAGTGATGCAGGTAGCCCATGCATGGAAATACGTCCCCATACTTCCCATGCATGGACTACAGGGTTCATAATTGATGCAGGGTTCATAATTGACCCATATGCTCTTTGGACCTGATCCACCTCCGGCTGAACTGGAGAGATTCCTGCTGATTTCAATGGGAGCTGAATTAGAGCCACAATGGGGAACAGGGCCACAACCAGTAATGTCTCACCTGCCTACATCAAAAGGTAACTGCACACGTTATTCACAACACACACTGTCCAAGCACCAGTGCAGACTGTCAGGGAAAAGATATGGAGGGGAAAAAAGTACTCTAAGGGAAAATAAATCTATTAATAAAGACAGAAGGGGATGAAATGAATGATGATGACTCAGAAACAGCGGGTACACCAAATATTTTTCTATAAATCTGTCTTTAGCAGAAAAAATACAAATCTAGACGATTGGCGGCGGCAATTAGGAAAAAAAAAAAAAAAGCCGCATTGGCGGTGGCAGTTCAGCGGCAGGTCCTTCGCTCCTAAAGGGAGTGAGGGACCTGCCGCCCCCGAATTGCCGCAGGTGCCGCCCCTCTCCCTTGGCCGCCCCAAGCACCTGCTTGTTAAGCTAGTGCCTGGAGCCGGCCCTGTCTAGACCATTAGGAAATAAAAAAAATAACTGAGATGTGCTTTTTTGCAAGTTCCTTACATTTCTCTAGAAAGGGGGGATAGCTCAGTGGTTTGAGCATTAGCCTGCTAAACCCAGGGTTGTGAGTTCAATCCTCAAGGGGGCCATTTAGGAATCTGGGGCAAAAATCTGTCTGGGGTTTGGTCCTACTTTGAGCAGGGGGTTGGATTAGATGAGATGAGATGACCTCTTGAGGTCCCTTACAACCCTGATATTCTATGATTCTAGTCAAGTCCAATAGAGGGGTAGCTGGGTGAAATGTAAGGGCTCATGTCAGGCAGGAGACCAAACCAGATGATCTAATTGTCCCTTCTGGCCTCAGACTCTGTGCATCTATGCTGTATTACGAGAGCTCTGAAAAGCAATTCCTTTGACAATATGAATATATACTGGTGGAACTGACCAAACATATCCTAGCTGCATGATTTTGATTAACTGTTTTGTCAACATTTTAAATTTTGATCAAAAAAACAAAGAGATGAAATTTTCAGTGAAAATGACATCATGTTTTCCGCATGGCTCTATATACTAGTGAGCTAGCCTGGATATGGATCCTTGGGCATTTAAGGGAATGAGCAAAACAAACTTACTGTTTCACTAAGAGTAGGTCAAAAAAAAATGTCCCAAAACTGTGTGGAAAAAATTGGTTCTCTTTTGTTGGGAAATTTTGAAATTTGAACATTTTCCATCATCTCTACAATAGTAATACTCATCGGGCTCAGTCCAATCCCCTTTGAGTGATGCAAAGCAGACGTACCTAGGTGGAGGATCTCGCCTAATTATTCTATACACACTGCCACCCTCACACCCTCCACTGAAGCCAGACAAGTTTACACGTGACAAGCACCCCTGCCCCACACACACCAACTTGACCCCATCCCAGCACCAGTACACTGCTGCAAACACAACACATCCACTCTTTTCTAGAGGCTGCTGTCCTCACACCAGCACAGAGTTTATAGGATTTCTACTTCTTTTTAATTTGCCTTTGGAGTTTCTTTCTTTCTATTCTTCATCTCCATTTACCCCCAAACACTTATCGTTTGCAGCAGTCCTAGTGGGAGATTCACGCTGGATGGCTTCCAGCTCTCCTCCAGCCAGAACATCAGATTTCAAGGGAGGTTTGTGCCAGGCTCAGTGTCAGCCAATATTCTTTCTATCTAGGTAATCAGCAGAGCCAACGCTACCAGTCTGATCACATTAATTTCAATCCCAGTTCCTATCATCTGTCAGCCTAATAAAACAGAGACTTTTATTTCCCCCTGGGATGTAGGACACCTTTATGTAATGCAGTGAAACCACTCCTTGAACTGACAGTAATAAGAGGCAACAGCCTTTCCACGGGCTGCCAAAGTTGCAGATAGATTAATAGTGAAGACCTCACAAGGATGAGGAAATGGCACGCCCATTCTCCTGCAATTCACCTGCATTTATACAGCACCCGTTCGGGCTTTCTACATGGACATCTCAAGGTGGTTTCCAGTTAAAGGATATTGTGACAAAGTTCTGTCCTTGACTCCGTGGGTCCTGTATTTCCTGATAGATTTTGCTAGCCTCAGAGGCTCATTGTGACCCTCCACATAGCCCTTCTCTCTCTAGAGGCAAGGGTCACAGTCTACTGAGCCATTTTCATCATAAGCCAGCAAGGGAGGTAAGGAGAAACAACCCTCCCTGATACAGTCTCTGTTGTCTCCCAGTATCAGTGATTAATCAGGGAGGGGAGAGGAGAGGGGAGCCCGGGCCCGCCCTCTACTCCAGGCTCCAGCCCAGGGACTCTAAAATTAGCAGCTATGGAAGCTGACTTTTGTGAAATAGGACATATACTATTCCCTGGGCTACTTCCCCACAGAACCCTCCCCTCTCAATATCTTCTTCACAATTACCTCAGGGCCTCCTTCCTTGTACCTGATACTACTTCATTCCTCCAACAGCACAGCTCCCTCCTATAGCTCCTGGCACCCACACTGCACTGACTAACTGGGAGGCTTTTAACTAGCTCCAGCCAGTCCTTGATTGGCTTCAGGTGTCCCAATCAATCTAGCTATCTCCACTACCTTCTAGAAGGATCTTAATTGGCCCTGGGTGTCTTGATTAACCTGGAGCAACTGCCATTTGGTTACCATGGTACCAGGGATTTGTTTAGCCTGGGGCTAACATACCTGTTCCTCACTACTTTACTGTAGTCATCTGGCCTTGCCCCATCACAATATTCAAAGTCAGTCCAGCTCATGGAGTTAATACTCAGGTAAAAGTGCCTTCCCTTTTACAAGGACTCAATATTATTCAATAGATTTCATCCTGCAGGATGGGAAACCACCTGTTGGACACCTAGGATGAGAACCTCGCCCTACTCCAGCCCCTTTGTGTCATGCAAATGAGCCAGAGTGCCATAAGGGGCCCTAAAAACCCAGGTTCCATCCAGGGGAGGATTCCCACCCTTCAGGCACTGCAGAAGACAGCTACTAGTCTGCCTTCCAAGGACACCTTTGCAAGGTCTGGCATAGGGAACTGCTAGGGGAGGGTCAGGGTGACACAGCTCCGCTGAGATTCTGGGCTGCTCAGGGCGGTAGTTATAACCTAGATAGGTGCTCAGAGGAGTCTAAGTAATACCAGGGGCCATTCCAGTCCCCAGAGCAACCCAGGATCAAGAGGGTGTTACATGTGGCTTAAAGCTGTCATTCCCCCCTCGCCTCTTGACTATGAGTTCTGGGCTGTGACTCTTAAAGGTGCAGCACAAAACCGCTCATCCTTGGGACTCTGTGGCCCTGGGACTGCACCTAGGCAGGGTGTTGTGTGTTTTATGTGATCACTAGATTATGGCTTTTACAGTTTCCACAGCAGGACTTCTGGCTGAGTCAGCTAAAATTCCTCCAGGGGGTTCCCAGGTCGTGAATGTCGTAGCAACTGCATGGTGCTGTAGAGCTGTTGAGCATCTTATGTTGAGCATGGGCTCCCCTAAGTGTATGATAATGTTGAGGCCAGATCTTACATGGAGGTACCTCCTTCACCCTTGAACCTCCTTGTACCTTCACTTTGTGCCTACTTTGTACAACACTACAAAATCTGGGTTCTTTGAGGTTCTTGGATAAAAGGCATTGTACCAGTCCAAAGTTATGTGATGGTGTTCAGCCACATAATGTCTCCACTAATCACACTTGTGGTACAAGGTTGTGTGCATTCATCACAAAAACAATGTTATTGGAACAGCGCGAACTCCCAGGATGGGATTGCGTCATTAGCACTCGTGACATACCTCATAGAGGTCAATCATCACATTACCCTCCAGCCCTCGGCTACTCTTGACATTCTCCAAGGCCAGCGTGAAGTAGACCCCTCTGGTGTCAGATATATAAAGGTTGTACGTATCGTTCTGGTTCCACTCCTGCACGGCTGCAAACACCTGATTCTCATCCGTGCTGATAACGTGCATATCCTGGGGAAAGGACACAGAGGCATGTTATTGTAGGACAACTCAGTTGTATCAATTCCAAGGTCAACACAGGTTGAATCCTGGAAGATCAAGGGCTGTATTCATTCTAGAATCTAATCAGAAATTGTAGACAATATTCTTGCAAGTAACATATTCCCTCGTCGGCATATTTTGCATGTTCTCTCTTCTGCCTGTATGCAGAAGTAATTAACTGCGGAGGTGTTAATTGAACATGGGAAACACTTTTAAGCACATTATTGTACAGTAGCAGTTTGTGAGGAGGGGTGGCGTATAATATCGGGTGGGGTTTTTTCCCCCTTGCTACATCTTAAACGTGAAATGTGATTGAAAAGGAAATCACTGTACATTACTGAGCTAAGAGGAGAAAACAGCCACATCTTATGCATTTTGTGGGAGTTCAATGTCCCTCAAAAATGTACAGATGCCAGAACTGCTAGTGAAATTCTATGGCCTCTGATGTTACTAATTAATTAATTATATCGCCATAGCACCTAGGAATCCCAGTCACGGATCAGACCCCAGTGTGCCACACCCTGTGCAAACGTATAACAAACAGATGACCTCTGCCCCCCAGATGGAATCGATCAGGGGTTCTCAAACTTCATTGCACCGTGACCCCCTTGTGACAACAAAAATTACTACACAACCCCAGGAGGAGGGAACCAAGGCCTAAGCCCACCCAAGGGCTTCAGTCCCAGGCCAGGAGCCTGTAACCTGAGCCCCGCTGTCCAGGGCTGAAACCCTCGGGCTTTGGCCCTAGGCAGTGGAGCTCAGGCTTTGGCTTCCACCCCATGCCCCAGCAAGTCTAAGCCAACCCTGGTGTTGCAACCCACTTTGGGGTCCCGACCCACAGTTTGAGAACCGCTGGAATAGATAATCAGAAGGCTCCCTTCTGGCCTTAAAAATCTATGGAGAAAAAAAAAATTCTAGGTTTTCTTGGCACTGGCTAACCCTCAAAAGGTGGGGGCGTTCCCTCTTGCTCTGGACCGACATCCCAAAGGTTGGTTGCTTATTTGAAACTCAGCCAAACGTTTAGGACTGCAAAACTGGGAATTTTATCAGAGGTGGATTTCTTTGGCTATGATATTTCCTCTTGCTTCTGCTAATGCTATTAATAGCACACAAATGAAATGTCCTGATGGGTTTTCACACTTCTTGCTGAAACATGGAAGTGTGAAAAACAATGAGGAGAAAAATTCCAGTTAAAACCATTTTTAGTATATTCACGGTAAATATCAAGTAAAGGTTAAGCTCAGTTCAGCTCAACTGGTTCCTCCACCCTAAATTTTATATCTGAGGGATAAATATCCACTTTGACTTGCTTAATTACATCGCAGTAATGAACATCTCAAAATAATCTGGTATTTCAGGCAAATAGACTAGGTTACAGTCTGAGATGATGTAGAAGACGGGATAAATCACACTGGCTTGCAACGATTTAGGGTGTATGTATACGGCAAAAAAGGTGTGTTTGTAACTGGGGTTAGCTAATTTGGGTTAAAACAGCAGTGAAGACACAGCAGCTCAGCTTTTAACTCAGGTTAGCAACTCAAATTTTAACTTCGAACCTGGAGTTAAACTCTAGCTGCTCAACCAAAGTTATAAACCATGTCCTCATTGCTATTTTAATCTGAGTTAACTATTGTGGGGTAGCTAACCCAAGTTTTTCCCCAGTGTAGACATATACTAAGAGTCCCTTATGTGTATACACACAGACACACGCACTAGGAGTCACTCAGCCAAATTCAGAAATAATGTATTACTGAGGTTGTAACTAGAGCTGCTCAAACAGTATTTGGCAAATATACTCTTTCAGGAATTTCACCATTTTTGATCAAATAGTTTATTCACCCAATACTGATTCCCTCCCCCCCCCCCATATCTGACCAGTTTTAGGGAACACTGAAGGCCATTTCACGAATGCCGGTGAAATTAATCAGGTCACTTATTCGCTGAAAACTTTTCTTTCTAAACTAGGGTGAGTCTCAGTAAATGAGAAAATCCAATGAAGGCTAAGGGAATCTAAGGCTATGTCTAGTCTGCAAGCACAGGGTGTGATTGCATTTTTAGTAGACACACATGAACTAGGTTTAATCTAGCTGTAGACAAGCTGTGACAGTTCATGCTTTAGTTGGGGCTGTCCAAGCCCGTCCAGAACACTGGGTAATTACTTGTGGTGCTAATCCGCTCTGAAGCTTCACCACTCTGGTGCCCAAGCAAGGTAGATTAAATGTAGCTTGTGTATTTCAGCTAAAGATGCATCCCACCCTGTGATTCCAGTCCAGATGTTCCAATAGTCCAAAGGAGTGTAAATAAAGTGAGTCTAAATTGGTATAACACACACATTACAGAGGCCGGAAGCAAGTATACATGACGTCAGCTTACATTTGCCTCTGCATGTGTCTGTTGTCCTATATATGCCTGCACAGTGTAAGCACATGATGGACAGGGGCTGACATACATGTATCAATTGTGTGCTGTGTTAGTCCAAACCCTTCTTGGGACTCAGTCAGAGAGTTTCCCTAGATGCAGCACAGCATGGTGGATTGGACATTAACATGCCGGTCTAGTGCCTGCCCTTCCTGTCTTTCCACAGACAAGAGAAAGAGCAATGTTATGCCCAAGAATTTGATTGGCTGTCTAGGAAAGTCTAAAGGCCAAAGCTTTCTGAATTGTTAACACAACGCGACTGCCCTTTTCTCGCTTGGTCGGGGATCTTTGCCTCTTGGCAAGTTTAATAGCAGGAATGCAATGCAGCACCGATCCTTTCTATCATTATTAAACTCGGAACTATATACATGACTTGACTGTATGACAATCACATTGTTTTGTCTGCCTTCATGTTTACAGCTGGTGAATAAGCTACTCCAGATCCAGCACAAGATGATGGCCGGAGATTTAGGTATGTCTAGAAATGGGGTGAGTTTAAGCAGACTGCACCAATGAAATGTTGTTAGGTGTCCCTGTGCTACTCTGTGATGAATACTGTTAGCGAGATCATGAGCCACCTATTACAGGTCATGAAGCCATAGTACAGAATGGGGAGGGCAACTCAAGGTTTCCGCTCACTGTACCAATTAATGTTCCTTAACCCAGTCCCAGAGGTACCATCTCCCAGGGTAAGACAAACTTATCAGGTAAGAACCAAGTAAGAGTTCACAGCCCTTTGCTCAGACTTGTAACCAAAGCATTAATTATTGGCAGCAGTGATTGTGGGGTTTATGACAAACTCTGCCCACAGAAGCTGGACTGCAACCCACCAATTCATGTCACCAAAGCCACCAGCCGTCAGGTGGCAACTCTCTTCCCGGGTCCAAATTCGAAAGAGGTGACAGATGCAGAGGTGAAAAAGTCTGTATTCCATTCCTCAATCCCACGAGCCATTCGAGAGTTTGGCACTGGCAGCACTGTTTACCACGTTTGAGCCCGATTTCTTAGTTGAGAGAGATTAAAGAGAACCTAGGCATAGAAGGAGCTGTTTGTTTCAATTCCTTTGGCTAGCACAGCGCTTTGTACATTTTTAATAAAGGCAGTTCTTCTGCTTTGATAGCAGCATCGCAAATATATGCATTTTTTCCGTTCGCTCCTTCCACACCAAATGTAGCTCTTCATCTTTTGAAGATGTTATGAGATTGTAATGAAGCACTTTTTCTCCTTAAGTATCACACTCGCACTTGGATGAAACAACAGCATTTACTGTTCCAATTCCTATTTCATTTACAATAGGCTAAAATGAATTATAACTTATTTTCCCCAGCTTTCTGTAGATCTCAGAGAAGACAGACAGATGGAGAACTAAACATGTAGTGGGAACACGGCTCAAACCAAATATCTCATCACAGATGGTCTGAGCTAGTTGCAAGTGGGAATTCTAAGGGTCATTTTGCATGGGCATCACAATCATTTGTCTGAAAAGATTCCAATTATTTTTTGAACATCTGTTTCAAATAAGCGCTTATTTCATAGAATCATAAAATATCAGGGTTGGAAGGGACCTCAGGAGGTCATCTAGTCCAACCCCCTGTTCAAAGCAGGACCAATCCCCAACTAAATCATCCCAGCCAATGATGAAGTCAACGTCTGCTCTGCCTTGATAGGATAATTCCTCCTGGTTCTTTAGAATGGCTGGAGTTTCACTCTATGTAAGAATACTTTGCAAAAGCGACTAGAGATTTTGGGTGCAGCACGGGGTTGGGTTCTGCATTGTGAAAAAGGACTTGCTGTGGGATGGGAAAAGACATTGCTGGGGACGTCATCCCCCAACCCACACACCCAAACCTGCAAGTCCTTTGTGGGTAAATTAATGCTGACCAGGTTAGTTGTAACTAACATCGATCCGCTTACACCTGTTTTGGGGCAGTTCAGGAGGATTCCATGGTATGGCAGCCCTTGAGGTCACCACAGCAGACAGCCTTGTACCTTCATAGATCCCTTTAAAGACCCACCCACATGTCAGGGGGAATCTACAGGTTGAGGAGATGGGATCCAGAGAGAAGGCGAAACCGCCACCCAACCACAATGGAAGAGTTCCAGGAACCTTGTGAATTTGGATTTTCACTGCCCCATGTAGCAGTAACCCACATCTGGCCCTAAACATCTGATTCCAGATATAACTTTGAAGGCCATACCCATTGATAGCCACCTAGCAGGCCACGCAATTGAATGCTAGTAAGGCAGATGACATTGTTCTGAGAAAGAAATAAAACTCTTAAGAATGAGGTTCCCTTTTGTTTAAGAAGAAGTTTGAAGTCCGGCTGCAAAGCACTGACGTCTTCTGAATGGAACGTTTTTTTCACCCCCCAGACTGACGCTTTTTGGATAGGTCTCTCAAAAACCCAGCTCCATAAGGCAACCATATCCTTTCAAGCTCCATTGCTAATTCGCCATTGTTCTTAATTAGGTAAGATACGGAGTAGACACAAAAAACATCTCTTTGCTTGCCTCCCATTAAAATCTGCTAACGAGGCAAAGCATAAAAAGTGACCCACATGGGGGGGGGGGAATTTTAAGGCAAACTGCCCCCAATGGTGTTAATTGATTAAAATTAAATAGCAATTTACGCAGACCTGAGCACAAATCTACATGTCATACTGATGTCCTTGAATGACTGAAATGCTGACACAGCCATAGGCTCTTTTCCGCTTTCAAATATTCTTTAAAAACAAGTTTTGTTAATTAAAGCTCATTCTGAAATTACCGCTTGGCAGCAGTCACCTCTGAATTGATTGGGAGCTGTGTGTGTGAGTGTGAATATATCAGCAATAACAACATACCTTGGGCAAAGAATACTTTGGCAGCTTCATCTGTGCAAACGTGTTTCTCCTATAGGACACGTAATAGTGTGGCCGTCCTCCCGATGTTAACTGCAATATAAAAGGGAATTTTATACCCAGGGTTACCATCATCCGCCTTCATTTTTCTTTGAGGCGGGAGGAAAATATTAGGCAGGTTGCAAAGGTGAATGAAACTGTGATAGCGACGGTTTAACATAGCAGCTGTTGCAGGAGGTGACAAAATACCTGTCAATCAAACTGTCAATGACTGAAACTGACAGTCAGTGCCACAACCTATCCCTGTTGTTTGTAAGTAAAGTCAGAGGGTGAAATTATGGGTGAAATTCTGGCCAGGGGAAAACTTCCATTGATTTCAATGGGGCCATGAATTTCACCCTCTGATTTTATATCCATATTGCAGATTACTATGGCACATTCAGGTCCTCGCTACCTGCAGAGGTATCAGGTGGTCAAGTGATTAGATCAGCAGGTTGCAAGGTAGGACCCGTGGGTTCCGTTTCTAGCTCTGGCACTGACTTCCTGTATGACTTGGCACGTCACCACACTTCAGCATCTAAATAAGTGGCCTGACATTCAGACTAGCAAAGCACCCACAGCTCCCAAAGTCAATCGGACTTTGACAATCAGGCCATTTATATAGATCCTGAGCATGGATTGAGGTGCCTGACTTTAGCAACCCAACTTTGAAAATGCTGGAGTTCAACTGCATGTGTTCCATTTTCCCCACCTGTGAAAAGAATCTGGTCGTGTTAACCTGACTCACAGGGATGTCATGAGGATTAATCAGTCTTCATAAAAGACTTTGAAATCCTTGGATGAAAGGTGCTAATATACGCGCAAAGAACCAATATGTTCAGAGCTCCTCGGAGCAGAACTTTATGTTAAGTATGGTCTTACAAAGACTTTTTGCAATCGTGGGGTGTTTTAAAAGGCAGTATTGTTAGTGATCCAAGAACACAGAGGTCATGATTCACAACAGATAAAAGAAATGAAATTATGACTATCTTTCATAATATCCATCTCTAATTCATTGATTGACAGCTAGTATTGACAGCAAAAATTGTCCACAAACACATGTTTTTGGTTTGTTTGTTTTTTCCTTTCTGCAAATGTAAGTTATCAAGGCTGGGTAATTTTTTCTTCAGTTTTTTAAGCAGCTGGAAAAGTCAACCATTTACTGATTAAAATGAAATCCTTTAAAACCTAAATTTAACATACTTCTTTCCCCAACTGATCTCACAGCACAGTACAAACAGCAACAAATTAATCTTCATAATACCCCTGGCTGCTGAGGGTTTTTATAGGTTGTCTCTTCACACAACCATTGAAATGCTGCCAGCTCTAGGGTGGAATGCAGCATTTATTAAAAGCACAGAGTAACACCGCACAACTGTTGAAAACTGGAAATTGAAATACACTGTATCCTACTTAAAGAGAAGGATGATTTGAGAAGGCAGAATGTAACTAGTCAGAGTGGAATTAACATGCCTATTGTCACCGTGTGCACCATGGGATCTGGCTGGACCATTGGCAAGAGGCCAACTCCAGCAGCACACCACTAATACAATGATACCCGAGCAATGATTCAATTATGACACTGAAGAAAGATTCCCACCGACTGAGCCGTCCCCACCACTAGCACCAGTATCTGATTTGCAATCAAAGGGTATGTCTACACTACACTTTGTGGACCTGCTTTAATTTGCATTACCAAACACATAAATGCTAGTATAGACACCTCCCCATGTTAGTTAAATCCTAATGTAAACCACAAATGCTTGTATTCTGGACCAGACCATCTAAACAAGCATTTACGGCTGTGTTAGTTACCTTGAGTCAATTAGCAATCAATTAACTCAAGTTAAAGCAGCAACACAGACTCAAGTCCAGACCAACCCCAAAAGGATCAGGTATCTACTCCAACAAGTCAGAACTATTGAAGGTCTCAGAAGGCATTCTGAAACCAGATTATTTCCAGTTCACGTACACTGCCCCTGCACTTTTTTCCGCCAACTCTCTTATTAAATAGACAGCGGCAGCAGGATAATGAAACCGATGGCTGTTCAGATGCATTCTCCGGCTCTCACCTAGAACAGAGATTGGCTGAATACATCTCATCTCCATCCTTGTCTCAATAATCGTAGTCCATGCATGACAATAATGGCTGATTACTCTCCCCGGTCCTTCCCTCTATCACCTCCTCCCCTCTTCTATTCCTTTCTCTCACTCAATAAAAGCCTTGATTGGTCTACTGCACTTGTGATATCAAGTGACTGGCACACCAACTTAAAGCCGAGTGGTACAGGGTCTACTACTGGAATGCATGATGAGGCTGGTTGATTGGCAATGAGGATTATTCCAGTACGCATCCTGAACGCTCCAGGCAGCACCTCCATGACCTCATGTTGATAAGATACTTGAAACAGAGTCAGAAGGAACCAATTAGCATTCTGATGGGCTGATGCACTCTGTGAAGCTCCTTTATGAGGCACTCCGGGCTGGTTGCTTAGTTGTGTGTGTGTGCGTGCGTATGTATATATACGAGCGAGGGGCAGGGAGGAGAATTACTTGGAATCAATCAGAGAATGCACGTTCCACACCTGAACAAACACATAATCGTCCTGCACAATCAGGGAGTCGGGGTCAATGTAGCCTGGAAACGGTTTGCTCCGGGTGGCTTCGGTGCAGTTCTGCATCCTGCAGGTGACGTACTGCGCATCTGAAATCATAAGGACAAAACAAAATAATGGTCAGGTATAGGGCATAGATCTCTCCCAGTGCTGCAGTATCAGTGGCAGGCTCTTGCTTTCCTCTCCATTCACCTGGCCCATTCCTTCATTACCGATGCTGGTTTATTTTAAAATATGTCCCTGCAGAGCGCTGGGTGCTGTATATTATTTATGTATAAGGTGGTAGCGCCTAGGAGCTCTAATCATGGACCAGGACCCCACAGTGCTAGGTGCTGTACAAACGCAGAACAAAAAAAGGCCCTGCCCCAAAAAGCTTACACTCTAATTAAATCAAATCTAATGTAAACAATGAATCGAACGTAGACCTGAGGAGCAGACAGGGCCAGATCCTCAGCAGTGCATGAGGAGCACACAGTGCATCTGAGCTGTATGCGCATCAAGATGGCTACAGGTAACCCCCATGCCCCAAACTATCCTCCTGGGGACATCTCTGTGCCAATGCCAGAGCTGTGCATTTACCCTCTGACTGCCCACAGGCCCCAAGGTGCTACTTTAGTCTTTTGGCACTGCTCATAGACTCAGACTTTAAGGTCAGAAGGGACCATTATGATCTTCTAGTCTGACCTCCTGCACAATGCAGGCCACAGAATCTCACCCACCCACTCCTGTAACAAACCCCTGTCCTATGTCTGAGCTATTGAAGTCCTCAACTTGTGGTTTAAAGACTTCAAGGTGCAGAGAATCCTCCAGCAAGTGACACGTGCCCCACGCTGCAGAGGAAGGCGAAAACCCCCCAGGGCCTCTGCCACTCTGCCCTGGAGGAAAATTCCTTCTGACCCCAAATATGGCGATCAGCTAAACCCTGAGCATGTGAGCAAGACTCACCAGCCAGACACCCAGGAAATAATTCTTTGTAGTAACTCAGATCGCACCCATCTAACATCCCATCACAGGCCATTGGGCATATTTACCGCTAAAAGTCAAAGATCAATTAATTGCCAAAATTAGGCTATCCCATCATACCATCCCTTCCGTAAACTTATCAAGCTTAGTCTTGAAGCCAGATATGTCTTTTGCCTCCACTGCTCCCCTTGGAAGGTTATTCCAGAACGTCACTCCTCTGATGGTTAGAAACCTTCATCTAATTTCAAGTCTAAACTTCCTAATGTTCAGTTTATATCCATTTGTTCTTGAGTCCACATTGGTACTAAGCTTAAATAATTCCTCTCCCTCTCTGATATCTATTCCTCTGATATATTTATAGAGAGCAATCATATCTTCCCTCAGCCTTCTTTTGGTTAGGCTAAACAAGCTAAGCTCTTTGAATCTCCTTTCATAAGACAGGTTTTCCATTCCTCAGATCATCCTAGTAGCCCTTCTCTGTACCTGTTCCAGTTTGAATTCATCCTTCTTAAACATGGGCGACCAGAACTGCACACAGTATTCCAGATGAGGTCTCACCAGTGCCTTGTATAACGGTACTAACACCTCCTTATCTCTACTGGAAATACCTCGCCTGACGCATCCCAAGACCGTATTAGCTTTTTTCACAGCCATATCATAATGCCCCCTCTTTCCTGGGCATAACAGCTATTGTATTCCCCCTATGTCTCTGGTGTGGTGGCTCTAGGGTGGGTAAACTGGCTTTGGCTAGTCTAAACATGGACTGTAAAGTACAAAGCCCTGACACTAACTTCCACCCCGCCACTCCTCGGTTCCTTATCCCCAGTTTGTGGCAGCATTGCTCAGCATTTTAGCTCATTTGCCTTCAGGCCAGCTGTCAAAGCTATCTTGATCTCACTTCATAACACTCTTCCATTCTAAGGTGGTCAGGATGGAGGCCGCATCTGAGGACAGTGGTGTATAATGCCTACAGCCCTGCCCGTGTAAGCTTAGCCCTATGCTTAACTTTAAGCCCATGACTAGATCCGCAGAGTTCAAGAGGACTACCCACAGATTTGAAGTTAAGCACGTGCCTGAGTCTTTTTACGAATCAGGGGCCTTTCGCAATAGACTCAGTTGTAATAACTAATAGGCAGCAGGTTTAAAACAAACAAGGAAGTACTTCTTCACACAACACACGGTCAACCTGCGGAACTCATTGCCAGGAGATGTTGTGAAGGCCAAAATTATAACTGCATTTAAAAAATAATTAGTTACATTCATGGAGGATAGGTCCATCAATAGGTATTCACCAAGACAGTCACGGATGCAACCCTCTGGGTGTTCCTAAAAACCTCCAACTGCCAGATGCTGGGACTGGACAACAGGCAATTAATCACTCGAAATTGCCCTGTTCTGTTCATTCCCTCTGAAGCATCGGGCACTGGCCCCTGTCAGAAGACAGGATACTGGACTTGATGGACCATTGGTTTGATCCCGTATGGCCATTCTTATGACTATAGAGGGGATTCTTTATTGAGGCTGCTGGAGAAGAGAAACCCTGTGGTTCTTCTGGACTCTCTAGCTCCCAGATTGACCAACCCAGCCTGTGCCATGCAGTGTCAAACACAGTCTCACAAACTCATGAGAACTTCTGGCCACATCTCAAGAGGCTTGCCAGCTATACATTGTGTCAAGTAAAGTACCAGGTAGGAGTCCCCTAGATTAAAAGCTTTAACCAGAGTGGAGAATCAGGGTCTCAGTCATAAATTTAGGCTTTTCCAGCTCAATTAAGCAGTTGCAGTTTGTATGAGGACAAAGCTCATTTAAAGAAAGAAGGATTTTAGCATTAGCACTGGCTTGACAAACTCTAAATGGCATTTAATCTTGAAAGTACTTCTAATCATCTTCCTCTTTGGAGTAGCATAGTCCCTAGCTTGGTATAATTACGTCCCTCTGAACAGAGAAACAACATTTTTTCCATTGAAATTGAAACCACTAGCTTTTCATCATTTTCTATTTAATCATTTAAAAAAAAATTAAATCCGTCATTTAAGTTTTTTTTCTTATTTCTAAGGATGTTGTCTTCTATTTAAAACAGACACACAGAGTACAAATCCATGGGCTTTAGTAAAGTTAGATCGTGGATGATTTGGGGCCTATGTTTGCAGAGCACGTTGGATATTTAAAGGGCTAAATATTATTAGTCCATACAGTATAGAATTCTTTGCATTTTCGAAGTGCATTACAAAAGACTAATTGATATAATCCAGATAGCATGATCAGAGTACCTTTTCGTTCTCTGCAATATGATTTTCTTTAGACCAGCCACTTGAGGGCAATAGTAGATATGCACACTAGCCAGCACATCAAATGAAATCAAGAAATCTCCCTTTTCAGGGTCATTTCTCCATTGTTCCTGTTAGCAGGAAACCACAGAAGGAAGAGGAAAAGGAAGGAAAAGAATCAGAGGTGATGGAAGTTTGAGGTCTTTCCTCCTTACAATTACTGAGCATGTGAAATAAATCCACCTGATCATAAAAGATGGCCTCAACCGAAAGCCCCAGAGGAAGACAACACATCAAAAAGGCAACATGCCCTGGGGAAAATTCCTTCCCAATCCTAACTTTAGCCATTGGCTTAGCCCCACCCCTGTGATCAAGGATCATGCTACCCAGAACTGCTGATCCTACGAATGCTTACTCCTTTGAGTAGCCCCTTTCTCTCCCGCTCTCCTTCTGCCATGGTTTGGATGACTTTCTGGAGTGAAGACAACTTATTTTCCACACCCACTCCTTCCCTTCTACTTCTGCTTTGCTCCCAGAGTCTCAAGCTCTCTCACATGCAGGGGGAGACTATTCTAAAAAGTTCTTAGCTCCAGCTGAACGGGCTCTCTGCTACAGCATGTGCACATATTGACCACTGTTCTAAGACAATCCAGCCTGTAGCTGGCTTGGCTATAGGCACGTATATCAGATCTGACAGGGAAGGACTGCAGGCTGTCATTGCAAAATGCTCCTAACTACTAATAATCGGCTAACCCCCTGAAGTCATCATTCAGACTAAATAACTCTAGCGGTCAATGAACCAAAGCATGAGATGCATATTCGTTTACTCCAGCCAAATTTCCTTTGTCTTGGAGCCCAGAAATAAAGGGAACCAGACATCACAATAAAGGGCCAATCATTCTTCTTTACCTTGTGTCAACATTAAACACAATCTCTTTTGGCATTCTGTTCATGGGGACTTTTTATGCGATTCCATAGGAAGCGCCTTGTAATTTAGCATTAATTAATGTTAATTAATGTATTCAGTTGCTAAGCTCTGGAATTAATTTCATTACTTTTCCTGCACAGATGTTTTCCCTGCCATAGGTAATTAGGACATTATGCTTCTCATTTCCAGCATCCTCACCTCTAACAACAGCTGCTGCTTTTAATATACAACCACCACAACAAAGCCATGCTGTGCCTAGAGAGAAGAACACAGCAATTGCCATCTTTGATCAGAGCAGTATCCGGAGTACTGTGAATTAGACCATGATCCTTGGCATTGGCCAATACTAGATATTTCTAACGAAGGTGCAAAAAACCTTGTGAAAAACAATGAGAAAATAGGCTTCCTGTTTCCATACGGAAACACCAGGAAATAAATCTGCATTGGCCAATACTAAATATTTCTAACTAAGGTGCAAAAAACCTTGTGAAAAACAATGAGAAAACAGGCTTCCCATTTCCATAGGGGAAACACCAAGAACTAAATCTGCTCTTGTCAAGGAGAAGCATGAAACACAACTGGTGCAACTGCAGTTTGACAGCTGTGAAGGCAGCATACTGAGATATCTCAATCCCTTCTGGCTCGATGAAAAAGCTGCATTGATAAGTTCTTCAGGGAGCTTGTGTCCAGCCCTTCTTGATGATGTGGGTGTGTCACTGGCAAACCCCGTGCCAGCTCTTGCCAAGTCTGTAGCCATCAGCTGATAAATTCATAGCTGGAAACCAGACCAGCTCACCTGTATGTTAATATTGTTCAAGGTAGGTGTTAGACTTGTAAGAATGTGTTTAGACTCTATCAAATGCTTGTAAGTTGCTGCATGCATTAATCTTCCTTGTAATGTCTGGATCTCATGCTATAATGTAATATGTAAGTTTTGCTTTATAATGGTAAAAATGCCTGCTATGAACTTGTGAACCTAGGCAGGAAGAGTGGCTCCCCTGCCCATGAAGAAGAGCCATGGAGGCTAAATGGGCCATTGTAGGACGAGACTTTGTTGATTGCTCCATCCACCCATGAAGAAGTTACAGGAGCTCTCATCCCATGGGCTTGAACTCTAGGGGAAGGCCATGTAAAGATGTTCACAAGAAGAAATGGTTTGTTGTTTGGATTCTTTGAAGGTAAGAAACAAAAAGCAGAGATCCCCAGGGTCAGCCTGAGTGAGCTGGCCTGAAAAGACATTCAGTGGACAAATTACTACATCTCTGTCACCTTTTGGAACCATAGACTGTGACTCACTGTGCTTGTATGTTGCCTGCTTTAACCTGTAATAACTCTCTCATTTATTTTTCCTAATGAATAAATACTTAATTAGTTTACTATAGGATTGACTACCAGCATTGTCTTTGGTGTGACATCTATAGTACAAACTGATGTGGGATAAGCATCTCGTCTCTAGGAACTGGGAGCAAGCTGAATATTTTGCAATTTTTGGCGGAAGTGACTATGACTAAGGTTAAGATTTTGTCGAGGTGATTTTTAGTAAAAGTCATGGACATGTCACGGTCAATAAACAAAAATTCACAGAAGCCATGACCTGTCTGTGACTTTTGCTGCTGCAGCTCCATGGTTTCCCCTGCCACCATGGTGGCTGGGAGCTGTGGGGTTTCCCCTCTGCCCACAGCAGCTGGGAGCTGCAGGGTGACCATATTTCCTCTCCCTTCCCCTTCTCCGTGCGAGGCTGTCGCTGGTTGCTGGAATCCTGAGGAAGGCCCCCTCAGGAGTCTGTCGCCTGCCACTGGAACCTTGCCAGCGCCCTGTTGGCTGCCAGTTCCAGAGTCCCACAGCCTCTGGGGCTGAAGCAGAGAATATCACGGGGGGTCTCTGGAAGTCACAGATTCCTTGACTTCCATGACATAACTGTAGCCTTAACTATGGCTAATTCTAGCTTGTCTGGGTGGCAAGATAGAAGGTGTGCCCATGGGGACTGTCTGTGACTCCATGGTAAGTTTGTTACTGTCATCCAGGAGTTCACACTTGTTACTGAGTTGGTGAAATCTAATTATAGAACATAGAGCCAGTTTCGGGTGTCTGGCCCACTTTATGACATTCTGAGGTCGTGAACCCTCCAGACAGTGTGACAGTGGACATGGCTTAATAGAGGGTGGAGGGGGAGTTTTGGGGGCTTTGAAGGACCCCTTCCAACATGAAGAGTCAAATCCCTTTTGTAAAATGGATTCAGAAGCCCTGTGGGACACCCTGCTACAAGGTATTATTTGGGCTAATAACTCCAGGTTCGGACCTACCACTGAAGACAATAGAAAGGCTTCCATGGATTTCATTGGTGGTTGGATCAGGTGGCTGGATAGTAAGGTGAGATGGACAATTTATTTGTAACAAATAATATTCATTGTGAATTTATCCCATTTGTTTCTGTTTGTAATTTGTTCAGGAATCAGTTCCGATTTCTGCAATTATATCTAGTAACCATAAGGATTAGCCAAATAGTTTGGCCAACCAGTGTCCAGCAAACAAGTTGTCTATGAACTGTTCATTTTGTCTATTTGCTATGCATTGTTCAGGAGTGTGATTGGCCATCTAAGTCATAAGGCGTTGTTTCTGCTCCTGGACTGGAATATTGAAACTTTTAAAATAAGAGAATAACAAATAATGAATAACTCACTTCCTAGTATGAAGGTTCAGATGAATAATTATTCATGGAACATTCAGGATTCACGAGCATTTTCACAAGCAGCCAGCAGCATACTCACAAACAACAAATGTTAAAAAACAGTGAAATGAAGCCAGTTCATTTCTGAGGGATATACTAACAAATCTGGTTTAATTCCTATTATTCCACCTGCTGCACTACATATCAAACCCAGGATTTAATATTTAAATGAATGAGGGCGCCATCTGCAGTTCCAATATCTGGGCTACAATTAGAAGAGCTAACAATCCTCATTTTTTTAGGGCAAATTCTGATTATCAGCTTTGGTTGGGAAGAAATTACTTATCCCCATGACACACTTTTGCCCAGTCATGGGGCATTCTGGGGATTCTTTGAAAGAAATGGCCATTGTCAGAGGCAGGATATTAGACTAGATGGAGTATTTATCTGCTCCAGGGTTGTAATTCTTATGTTTTTCTTTGCAACACCTACACAGGAAGAAGAGAGGAACATAGTCTTGCAGTTCAGAACTATGGGTCAGATTGTTGGCTGCTGAAAATCACCATAGCATGTTGATTAACACCAGCTGAGGATCTGGCCCTACCTGTGATTACAAAACAGCACAAGTCAAATTTAAATTAAAAATCTACAAACAGATCAATGCAGCAGAAAAACAGTAAAATGGACAGAGATACTTATTAAATATCAGCAAAACCCAGAATTTCTGCTACCACTTCATATTTCTTCTTTGCTTGTTTTCATCCCTTCCTTTAAAATAATAATTCTCTGATATCCAGTTTATCCACATCTATCCAAATAAATGCAAGTCCCTCTCGCATTCTCATTTAAGGCCCTGATCCTCCGACCTGTATTTATAATATGTAGTTATTGTACTATTGTGAGTAAGACTGCAGCAGTAGAAGAACTGTTCAGGAATTAATCAATTAATTTTTGTTGGAAAATACTGATTTGTCTAGATCAAATTTTTCCAGGAAACATAACAAAAGAACGGCCATACTGGGTCAAATCAATGGTCCATCTAGCCCAGTATTCTGTCTTCCGACAGTGGCCAGTGTCAGAGACTTCAAAGGGAATGAACAGAACAGGGCAATTATCAAGTGATCCATCCCATCGTCCACTCCCAGCTTCTGACAGTGGAAGGTTTAGGGACACCCAGAGCATGGGGTTGCATCCCTGACAAACTGGGTAATAGCCATTGATGGACCAAGCCTCCATTAACTTATCTCACTCTTTTTGGAGCCCAGTTATTCTTTTGGCCTTCACAACATCTCCTAGCAATGAATTCCATAGGTTGACTATGAGTTGTATGAAGTAGTACTTCCTTATGTTAGTTTTAAACCTGTTGGATGACCCCTAGTTATGTGACATGGTAAGTAACATTTCCCTATTCACTTTCTCCACACTATTCATTGATTTTATAGATGTCTATCATATACCCTCTTAGTCGTCTTTTCCAAGCCGAACACTCCCAGTCTTTTTACTCTCTCATAAAATGGAAGCTGTTCCATACACCTAATCATTTTTGTACCTTTTCTAATTCTAATATATCTTTTTTGAGATGGGGCAAGCAGAACAGCTTATAGTATGCAAGGTGTGGGCGTACCCTCAGTTTATATAGTGGCATTATGATATTTTCCGTCTTATTATCTATCTCTTTCCTAATGGTTCCCAACGATCTGTTAGATTTTCTGACTGTTGCTGCACATTGAGCAGATGTTTTCAGGAAATCAACCACAATGACTCCAAAATATCTTTCTTGAGTGGTAACAACTAATTTAGACCCCATCATTTTGTATGTATAATTGAGATTATGTTTCCCAATGTGCATTACTTTGAATTTATCAACATTGAATTTCAATTTTGTTGCCCAGTCACACAGTTTTGTGAGATCCCTTTGTAACTTTTCAAAGTCAGTTTTGGACTTAACTATCTCGAGAAATTATGTATCATCTGCAAATTTTACCACCTCACTGTTTACCTCCTTGTCCAGATCAAATTTATCAATTTGTTCTAAAACCTCCTCTATTGACACTTTAATCTGGGACATTTTCCTCAGATTTGGCACCTAAAAAGAAGGGCTCAGGTGTGGGAAACTCCCTCACATCCGCTGGAGTGAAGACTGATTCAAAGAATTCATTTAGCTTCTCTGCAAGGACCTTGTATTCCCTTAGTGCTCCTTTAGCAACTTGATCGTCTAGTGGCCCTACTTATTATTTGGCAGGCGTCCTGCTTCTGATGTAGTTAAAACAATTTTTGCTGTTAGTTTTTGTGTCTTTTGCTATTCAAATTCCCTTTTGGCCTATGTAATTATACTTTTACACTTGAATTTACTTTTACCTGAGTTTATGCTCCTTTTTTATTTTACTCAGTAGTATTTGACTTCCAATTTTTAAAGGACACCTTTTAGCCTCCAATCACCTCTTTTACTCTGTTCTTTAGCCAGGGTGGCTTATTTCTGGTCCTCTCACTGGTTGTTTGTTTGTTTGTTTTTTTGGGGGAAAGAACAATACATTTAATTTGAGTCTTATTGTGATGTTTGTAAATAGTTTCCAGGAAAGAGTGGGTTATGACAATTTTTTTGACTCAAACATTTTTTTGGAAAAAAGTTTCAAAACCATTGAAATTTTTTGACATTTAAGATAAATACAGTAAATAAATAATAAAATCTAAATAAACATTTCAAATTTGTTGGCTTGTTCATTTCCTTGCTTCCATAAAAGATTTCAAGATTTTAACTTTTCATCCCAATTCAGGACGGGACTTTTCTTTAAATCTGGTGAACGTGTGTGTGATGGGAAATCCATTTTCTGCCCAGCTCTGAGCAGCAGATTCATATTCTAGATGTCCCATTTATTCAATTGCCTGCAGGTGCTGTGGTAGTTTCCAAATATAATGTAGGCATTCATCTTTTGAACTACTTACCAGTCGACAATATTTTGTTACAGGAGTTACGCTATCTGAATTAACTAGACTTGAGACTGCAGGAGTTCAGAATCTTTCATTTGCTTTTGTGTGGGTGCCTAGCCACACATCCATGATTGAAAACGTTGCCCTCCCTGACTTGCCCAAGTTCAGGCAGCAAACCGGTGGAGGATCAGGAGATAGAACCCAGGTCTCCTGACTCACAGCTATTTACCTCTCATGCAAAGCAGAACAAACAAACAGTCTGTATCAAAATGTTTATATTAAAAGCCCCAGAGGGATTAAAACTGCAGATTTTGGGTGTGAATCCCGATCTGATCTGTGCAGAGTGTTTACCTTCAAGCATTAGATTTGGCCCCAGACGCCAATGAAACATTCTTAACTTAAAGAACCCCAAAAACTTAATTTTTTTCATAAACTTTGTTGTTGTTTTTTCATAAACGTAATGCCTAGCTAAGTTTCTCAAAAATGTACAGACCTTTCAAGGGGATTTTGGTTAAGTTTCAATCTAATTTGGCGCTACCTTCTAACAGCATACTCTCTGCCCTCTGGTTACAGAAAATAACTTATGTTATGGTGTTGTTCAGATCTACATGAAATTAACTGTTTCTCTACAGCATTGACCTGAAACCAGGCAAAAAATCTGTAGCTTCTGCTGACTTTTTTTGTGAATAAGTTTCTGATTTTATTCCAGACTCAAAGTGGAACCCTAGGGACACAAAGTCATATGAATGGAAATGTAAGATAAGGCTCAGATGAATTTCTTCCAACTGAAAACACAACGATTGCCATTTGGCTCCTACTTAGAATCTGCCCAGACTGGACTTTAAGAGAAACCACTAAATATAAACATCACTTTCTATGTACTTGGATTTTATACTGGAGATCAAAATCCACGACACTTGGCACTCTAACCGAAATTAACCAAGAGTATTAAAAACTTAAATCACATCAATTAACACTGTATAATAATCAAACTGCCATATAACTCCCATACCAAATTAATCACATACTCAGCCGCTTTTTGGGGACTCCAGTTCAAGCACTAGCATTGATCATACAATGTAACGTATGACATGAAA
Organism: Trachemys scripta elegans; assembly: GCF_013100865.1. Lineage (NCBI taxonomy): Eukaryota > Metazoa > Chordata > Testudines > Emydidae > Trachemys > Trachemys scripta. Next base: position 119,432,087 of record NC_048304.1, on the reverse strand, counting down.
GACCAGATCCTCATCTGGTGTAATTGGGAATAGCTCTACTGAAATCAGTGAAGTTATATAGATTTATATTAGCTGAGGGACTGTTCTTTTTTCCCATCTGTAAATCTTTTACACTATGTATAGCAATACAATAAATAAAAATATGAAGACAGACCATGATCAGGGATCAGAAGACATAGACACAGTCAGGAAAAAGTTATTAGTATTCCGGCTGGGAATGCCCAGGACTAAGTCAGATGATGATAAATGCTCTCACAACCCTACCAACCAGATTTTCTAATACCTTACTGAGGTGACATCTCTATCCTCTCTCATCTGAAGCCATGGTTAATGTACTGCTGAGCATCTGCTGGGAAAGATACCAGGCGCAAGAATAAAAGTATCTTGTTATTTGCATTGAGGTCCGGCGCTTTTGCTTAGATCCTGGGTTTCAATTGCTGGGTGATTTTTTTCTAATTTGTTTCGATAGGGATACCTTTTCAAATTAAATCCCTTTATTGAATTTTCACCCTTGGTTAGCTCCCAAACATGTGGCCCTTGCAAAAGATTAGAGAAATAGTTCACAAATTGTAACTCTTGGGCTAAGCCTGAAAAAAAGCATCTTATTAACAACCCTTTGCCTGTTCCAGTTACATGCTACTCTCCTCCATCGGAGAAAGGTTTGCTCACCAATCAGAGGGGTGGAAATTATCATCTTCGGGGAAGGCAAGTTTGTCTAGTGGCTAGAACTGGACAGTTAAGCAACCTGGGATCTATCCTCAACTATGGTAATGACTCACCATGTGACTTTGAGCAAGTCACTTCACCTACCTGTACCCCAGTTTCCCCATCTGTAAAATGGGAATAATAATGTTTATTACTTTTGTCTCTACATTTATATAGGCCTTTTCTTCTAAAGTATTCTTCTTATGTCACAAGAACTAGAATTGGACCAGAAGAAGAGAGAAGAGGAGAAAAGAGGAATTGGAGTTTAGAGCCTGGAGAATACCATGAAGTCAATAAGCCTTAGAGTGTCACTACAAGAGAATAGCCCTTAATAAACACTTACTACAGAAACTGTTCAAAACACAATACAACAGTGTAGCTACTCCATTAGAGGGTGTCATAGTATAATATTTTACTACTATTTAGTACTTCCATACGAGCAGAAAGGACGGATCAGCCTCCTTTCTGTGTCCAGGGAATGTGAAAGTTAAAAAGAGGAAAGAAAAGACACAAATGGTAAAAAGCACTGAGATATTTAAAATTCTTTCAGTTTTAATAATCTAATGTGTTATTAAAGGGAAAGGACATTAAAAATATATACAATTTCTATTCCAATGGTGTCTTTTAAAATTCATCCTCTGAAGAATAATTTCTTACCCATAACGCTAAGCAAGTTAAAAAAAAATGTCTTGAAACAGTTCCCTCCCTGACAGTTTCTGGGCTAAATCCTGCCGTCATAAATCTGGAGGAACACCACTGACTTTGGCTGTGTAACTGAGAGCAGAGTTTGACCCACTGGGATTTTTCAGAAGTTAATCTACGATGTCATCAAAACAAAAAAAAATAAATAATCCTGCAAATGGTGCAAATCTATTATTTACATTGCAGCAAAGCTGACATTTGCAGGAGAACCATCATGGAATTAAAAATGAGAACATCCAGGACAGTCGGGTGGTTTCTGTGAGGTACACAACCGCCTGAGGCAATTGAAAGCTGCAGGAAAAAAGCCACAGGGAAAGACCTGCAGAAGTGGGGAAGCGGAAAGATTAAACAGCAGGAAACAGGGGAGTGGAGAAAAGACCAGCAGAGGTATCAATGGACCTGAGAAAACTTCTGTCCAACAAGGAAAGCTTGAGAAAGGAGTTTGGAGTTGTAAGCAGAAGGAAAATTGGCCACAAGAGCAAAGAAAGGTTGAAGGGGTAAACACAATGGAGGAGCAGGTAGAGATAAACTGGAGAAGAGAGTATCCTTTTACCGACTGCCTTCAAAGGCTGCACATCCCATGGGAATCCTCCGTCCTGCAGGTAACCTCCTTCCACAGCCTGTTAATACCACCCTTTCAGTTAGCTGGAGGAGCTGCTGCTCGGCCTTGAACTGAGGGAGCTGCTCTAAGACCTTGCCCGTGAGAGACTGAACAGAGAAGAAAAGTAAGATCTCCTCTACTATAGGGTGTTGGCGTCAGAATGGCAGGCCAACCCAGAGCACGACAGAGCTGGTAACGACAATACAGTCTGGAAACTAATGTACTTACGGCCATCCACTGTCTTTGCCTCCAGGTGCACAAGGTCTGGCTCTTTACTGGAACCCATCACAGACCTGCAAAGGACAGACGGAAGTTAAAGCATTAAAATGAACAAAGCCCAGGCAGATGCTGTCCACTACATTTATTCCACAGTAGAAGACCTCATTTAGGTGGAGTCAAATTTGTATCAGTAACTAAAAGCTAAAGAACTTTGAAAGACCATACTAGTGTTCCCTAAAATAACAACCCTTGGAAATTCTAGGCATGCTGACCTTCTATAAAACCAGAGTTAACATCCCTCCAACAGCCTTAACTCTGCCTAACCCTGCATCCCCACCACCTTCAGAGTGGGGAATGTTGGTGTGTCCTTTGCTTTGATTTCTGGGGTGTGTTTCAGTGCGTGGCATGCTGATGTGCCTTTTGTTCTGATTGGTGGTGTATGCCTTGGTGTTCAGTGCTAAAATCAAGCTTCTCTATTATGAGATAAGCGACAAAGAGTCCTGTGGCACCTTATAGACTAACAGATGTATTGGAGCATAAGCTTTCATGGGTGAATATCCACTTCGTCAGACGCATGTGAGGTATTCACCCACGAAAGCTTATGCTCCAAAGCTTATGCTTGTCGCTTTTTACAGAACCAGACTAACACGGCTACCCCTCTGATACTGACTATTATGAGATGTGTTATGAGATTGGTAAAACAATCAACTGGTAAGCACCTGGAGGATACTGGAGTTATAAGAAATAGCCAGCAAATCAAGCCAAACCAATGTAATTTTCTTCTTTGACGGGGTTCTTGGCTTAGGATATAGGGGGGAAGCAGTAGATATGGTATATCTTGATTTTAGTAAGGCTTTTGACACAGTCCCACCTGACATTCTCATGAGCAAACCAGGGAAATGTGGTCTAGATGAAATTATTATAAGCTGTAAGACTGTATTCAGAGAGCAGTTACCAATAGTTTGTTTTCCAACTTGGACAGCATATCTAGGCAGGTCCTGCAGGCATTCCTGGGTCTGCTACTATTCAATATTTTCATTTATGATTTGGATAATGGAGTGGAGAGTATGCTTATAGAATTTAAAGATGACACCATGCTGGGACACCATGACACCATTGGTCTGAATTCAGCAATATGAAATTCAATACAGACCAGTGCAAAGTACTTCACTTAGGAAGGAAAATCAAATGCAAACCTACAGAACGGGGAATAACTGGCTAGATGGTAGTGATGCTGAAAAGGATTGCGTGGCTATAGTGGATCACAAATTGAATATGACTCAACAATGTGATTCAGCTGCAAAAAAGGTGAATATTCTGGGGTGTGCTAACAGGAGTGTCATAGATAAGACATCTGAGATAAGTGTCCCGCTCTCCTCAGCACTGGTAAGCACAGCTGGAGCACTGTGTCCAATTCCAGGTGCTACACATTAGGGAAGCTGTGGACAAATTGGAAAGTCCAGAGAAGAGCAACAAAAATGATAAAAAGTTTAGAAAATCTGACTTATGAGGAAAGGTTAAAATAATTGGACCTGTTTAATTTTGAGAAAAGAAGACTGAGAGGGGACCCGATAACAGACTTCAAATATATTAAGATCTATTACAAAGAGGGTGGTGACTAGTTGTTCTCCGTGTCCACTGAAGGTAGGACAAGAAGTAAAGGGCTTAATTTGTAACAAGGGAGATTTAGGTTAGATAGTAGGAAAAACTTTCTAACTATAAGGTTAGTTAATACCTGGAATAGGCTTCCAAGGGAGGTTGTGGAATCACCATCACTGGAGATCTTTAAAAAGAGGTTGGTCCTGTTAGGGATAGTCTAGGTATACTTTGTCCTGCCACAGAGCAGGGCCTGGACTCGAGGTCCCTTCCAGCGTTAGATTTCTATGATTCTATGTAGAACACTAGTCAGTCCTCTATATCAGACTTTGCATACACATTAGTTTAATGCACATCCCTAATGACCAATATTCTCTCATTAATTAACAACATAAAAAGAAAATTCCCTGTCCTGTCAGACATTTCATTGGCTCAAATCTAATTAAAACTGTGTTAAGTTAATAAACCAGATGGCAGTCTGGCTAAGAAAATGCTTGTTTGTTCACTGGATAAGAAATATCAGTGTAAGACACTCCATACGGCATGTAAGGGATTATGGAGTAAAGTACACCTTTGGTAAAAAGTCCCTTTTAATTGTTAACATCTATCTGGAGAACACCCTGGAACAGGCCAAAGGGTCATTAGTTTGATGTCCTCTCTGAATTATAGCACTGCTAAATCAGCATAAATTCTGAGGGCACAGTCCTGTTATTGGTTTTGAACCTGTCACCTCTTTCCCGGAGGCAATAGTGAGAGCAGATGGGCCATCCTCATGTGTCTCCATTAAGGATTTGCCTGCCTCAAGGTGGACCATTTTCTTGACAGTAGCCTGAACTATGGGTTAATACTCAATTAAAGCAAGAACATTCATTTCCGGTGATGGACAAGTCAGATGCTATTCTGTCCAATGCCTCATTATTTGCAGGCAATCAAAACTGAGGTTGTAATTCAACTCCCACTTGTACTGCAATCCGAGTTCGATCCAGCTCTTAATCAACACTAGTCTTAACTAAGTAACTAACAATAACCATTTTAAAGATGTTATGAAAAATGGGACTATTTGTTTTGATTATCTCTAGCTTCACTTAAAGAATCCTATTGCAATTCATCAGCTAAAGAAGCTTCTTTTTCTTTGCCGGACAGTGTGAAACATTTCCAGAGAGGCTCAAAACCTGTTTCCTGACTCAGAGCTAGTTTGCTTGTTCTGCACCAGCACATTTGGGGTACATTTTCACTACCTGCCAGATCGGCGGGTAGTAATCGATCTATCGAGGATCGATTTATCGCATCTCGTCTAGACGCGATAAATCGATCTCCGAACGCGTTCCCAGTCGACTCTGGAACTCTACCAGAGCGAGAAGCGGAAGCGGAATCGATCCCGTGCCGTGAGGACACGAGGTAAGTCAAGTCGACTTCAGCTACGCTATTCTTGTAGCTGAAGTTGCGTATCTTAGATCGATTCCCCCCTTCCTAGTGTAGACCAGCCCCCTGGTGTCTATTTTTCAGCAATGGTCAAGCTACACTGGTAGAAGCAATGGTTTAAGTGCTAGTGTAGAAGGGGTCTGTAATGAGCCAGGTTAAATTTTTCAGGTGAACAGTTCATTCACCAAAAAACAGTTTTAGATGTACAAAAACTTTGTGAATTCAGTGAATAGTTTCAGCCAAAAAACTTGTTTATTTTAATAAGATGAAACATTTTATTTCAATATTTTAGAAACAAAATGTTTCAATATCTCTTGTTCTGAAATTAATAAATTTTGTTTCAAAATTTAGCTAGATTTTTTTTTAAAGCTAAAAACCACCCCAAACCAAAATGAAACAAACCTTCAACCCAAAACAGGATCATTTCAAGATTTTTTGAATATTCATAATTTTCATTATTTGGTTTAATTTTACATTTTTTTTTTACATTTAAAAAAAATCAAAAACATTAAATATGGTCAACGTCAAAACAAAGTGTTTTGCCTCAATGAAATGTTTCATTTAAGCCAAAATGATCACTTTTTCAATTTTTTGATTCACCAAAAAATTTGAAAATATTCATTTGTGGTCCGACAGGAAGCAAATTCCCCCTTCCACCTCCAAATTTTCAAAATTCCCAATGTACCAAAACAATTCCAATATTTACTCAGCTCTACTTGCATCATCATCATTTATTAACCATTTATAAAGGTACTTCTAACAAAGTGTGACCCAAATTAATAAAGAATGATTAATTATTATAATGGTAGAAAGGGATTGCCAATCCTTACTGGAAATCTGTTGAATTATATGGATCAGAGCAGCAGAATATATGTTGGACTGCCTTTAAACCAAACTACTTTTGAAAGAGACAAAGTGGGGAATATCTTTTATTGGCCAAACATCTGTTGGTGAGAGAAACAAGCTTTTGAGCTTACAAAGAACTCGTCTTCAGAGTCTACAGACTCAGTGGGCTACAGAAGCACTTTTCACTTGTGAAAGATCTTACCTAGGGTTTATTTGCATCCTGTCCCCACATTATAATTTGGTTGCATGTCTCTTTCCTAGAGCTATTAATAATAAAACTTTTAAAAGAAGTTTTACAGTGAGAAGTTTTACTCAAAGAATAATGACCCCTGGGCCTCCAACACCCATTTTTAATAAATTCTTCTTCTGGATTACCCAGATGACAGAAAAAAGTGCAGCCATTTTTAATGGCACTTTCTTCCAGTTACCATCCATCAGAGAAAAGGGATTGAGGGCTTATTTTGCCAAGTATAAATCAGTTAACCTCTGCCTCCCGTGTCCAACTACCTTGCAACTTTCGGATGTTGTCAATGGGAATTTGACAGTTCCGTTCGACAAGAACAAGATTTGGCTCTTAATGACAAAGGATATGAAAACCAGAGTCCATTCGCTAAACAGACCAAAAATTGACTCTGGGATATCATTCCTTTGCTGTTATTTATTACACCGACTTCAAGTGTATATGGAAGTGGTTGGCTTCATCATAATGCTACTATATAAATCCCTGGCACGATCACACCCTGAATCCTGTGTAAAGTTCTTATTGCCCCATCTCAAAAATTATAGATTAGAATTGAGAAAAGTACAGAGAAGGGCAACAAAAATGATTAGGGGTATGGAACAGCTTCTATATGAGGACAGATAAGAAAGAATGGGCCTATTCAGTTTAGAAAAGAGATGACTAAGGGGTGAAACGATAGAAGGCTATAAAATCTGAATGGTGTGGAGAAAGTGAACAAGGAAGTGTTATTTACCACTCCACATAACACAGGAACCAGGGATCAACCGATGTAATAAATAGGCAGCTGGTTTAAAACAAACAAAAGGAAGTACTTTTTCACACAACACACAGTCAACCTGTGGAACTCATTGCCAGGGGATGTTGTGAAGGCCAAACGTATAACAGGGTTCAAAAAAGCATTAGATAAATTCATGGAGGACAGGTCCACCAATGGCTATTAGCCAAGATGTTCAGGGATGCTATCCCATGCTCTGAGCTGAGTGATCCTAAACCTCCAATTGCCAGATGCTAGGACTAGACAACAGGGGTTGGATCACCCGATAATTGCCCTGTTCTCAGGGCTGACGAGGGGTGGGGGAAGCCAGTACAAATCCTGCAGTTTATAAACTGAAAACCATGAAGCTAGATAGGAATGGCTGAGCTCCAGAGCAGTATCCAGACTGCTGCCACCTTTGTCCCTACGAAGTGGACATGTAGGAAACTGTTCTCTAAAACAAATGTCAGTCAAATACTTCTAACTCCCCATTATCAGCTGTGTTAGCGATGGCTGTCATCAATCTATTTTGCCCACTAGGCCCATGTTGCCTTATCTTCCAGTTTCCCTCCATTCTCTCTGTTCTCAAAGCCTGAGTGCTGATACTTCCATCGGCCTTGTACTGCCTGCAGCTGACTTTCTCTCTGTCTTGGCTTATCATTTTAACTTTGTGGTGAAAACCTACCCTGCTGATTGTGATTCATCCTTTTAATCACAGGCCTTCTTGAAAACACAAACTCCCCCTGGACTTCAATCCCCCTGGTACTGATAAGCATACTTATCAAACTGCACCTATGATATTTTTCCAAAGAGCTTTTTATGTTTAATTGGTGTAATTGTCTTGATGCTTTTTAAAGCAAAAGCACAAAATATAAAAATTACAAACTTTTGGGGTAAGCTAACATGGAAATGCCAATGGGACCACAATCTAAGGCCTTGGCTACACTTACCCGGTAGTTCGACGGCTGGAAATCGAACTTCTGGGTTCGACTTATCGCGTCTAGTCTGGACGTGATAAGTCGAACCCGGAAGTGCTCGCCGTCGACTGCGGTACTCCAGCTCGCCGAGAGGAGTACCGCGGAGTCGACGGGGGAGCCTGCCTGCCGAGTGTGGACCAAGGTAAGTTCGAACTAATTCGAACTAAGGTACTTCGAACTTCAGCTACGTTATTCACGTAGCTGAAGTTGCGTACCTTAGTTCGAATTAGGGGGGTAGTGTAGACCAAGCCTAATGTTCCTTGCTGCCTTTACAGAAAATGGTTGTGTTATGAAATATGTAAGACTACGAACCTTCCGTTACAAAGCGGCTTCCTAAAATATTCATCAACTCCAAGCCTGCTGTGTAGTCGTCTGGGCTTGACAGCTTCAAAAACCTAGACTGAGAGCCGTGGAATTACAGCCCAGCAATGGTTTTGGCTGCAGACTATATATGTAGGAAGCAGGATCAGAAACTGACTAAAAGCGATCCCCTTTTCAGAAAGAGACAATGGCAAACAAAAGAATTGGGCACTCTACATTGAAGAGCAAAGGTTATCTCACCAAGTGTTTCTGCAGTCCCCGCCCCGCCTGCACCATCACGCTGACGGCTGGGTTTCTAAAAACCTGTCTCCCCGTGCACTTCCAGGAAATCCAGTAAAGACCATGTCATGCAGGATCTTTCACTAGTGTGAAAAGCCTAAAATTCACGGCTGCTGGGAGTAAATGAGATGAATGACTGAGTCAGGCTTCTCAGCTGCAGAGAGACCCCATCACTAGGGTAATACAAAACCTCCACACTTCATATTTCGTAATTTCAAACACATTGTTTTTAAGCACAGGTCATTATGAGCTGCAAGTGCCGATCAATAATTTCAAATACGGGCAGCTGGGCTAACATTTTCAAATGTACATATGGATCAAGGCCAACATTTTCAAAGGGAGCTTCTGGTCTTGGATGCCTTCCTGATCAGTTTCCCAGTTTAAGACACCTTGGATCTCATTTTCAGAGTCAACTGGAGTTTTCAGTAGGCAGCACTTTCTGGAAGTCAGGATCCTTTCAGGACCCTCAAGGTGGGCATCAAGAAATTGAGACGCCCCCAAAAAATCAGAGGCCGCTTATGAAAATGTTGCCCTTAATGCCCAAGCTGAGGCAACCAAGTTTGAAAATGTCACCATTTATGCTTTCCACTGAGCGTGCCCAGAAGGCTGTGGGCTCCTAGATGCGTGTATGTTGGTTAACACCTGATTTTTTTCCCATTCTAAATACCAAATAAATCAAACTATCAGATAATGCATAAAAGTGAGGTTCTGACCATGTTTGGTCATTAGTACCTTGGGAACTGGTTAGTTCACAGGGTGTTTTCTCAGGGATGCCATGCATAGCAGGAAAGGAAGCAAAATTTCTGGTGACCAAGAGGTAAGTCTGGATCAGTACTTCGGTCCTAATGGGCTCTACATTGACTCTGTCACAAACCCCTTCCTGCCCTGGCATGGCCTCTTCATATGACCTGTCTCCCAAATGCCAGTTCTCAAGGCTCCCTTTAGGCTCAGAACCAACAGAAGGGGCTGCATTGAGAACTGAGCACTGGGGCAGGGAATAGGCAGTACAGAGCCAGTAACTCATTGGCCAGGGAGATGTGGCTGGAAACAGGAGAAAAGGATGGAGGAACACGAGTCTCTCTGTCCACTTGGAAAAGACATGTTCTGGTGCTTTTGTGTGTCACGAGGGGTTTAGATGGGAGGAAAAGCTATTACTCTTCCGGGGGGAGGGGGGGCCGGGAGGGAGGCATAGGAAGAGAAGAACTCGCAAGTGGAAACTAGTTCCTTTCATTAAATTTTTTAAAAGAAATGCTTCTTTTTTCTTCTTCATTAAACCAACTTTGTAACCAGTTGAAAGACAGGAATACTCCCCCCGCCAAATGATTCACATTTTAATTTTAAAAAACTAAACTTGAAATTTGGCAAATTTCAACAATGCTACCCAGTAGAGGCATAATTCCCTACATTTACACCAAAACACTGGCAGTTGTTAATAATTTGCAAGCAAATTATTATGACTTGTGTGTTCCAATAGTCCCTAGAAACCCTCGCCAAGATCAAGGGACCATGGTACTAGACATGATGTACCTAGTAAGAGACAGTCACTGCCTTGGAAAGCTTACAATCTCAATAGGCAAGAGAGACAAAGGAATTACTGTTATCCTCATTTTACAGGTGGGGAACTGAGGCACAGATGGTGAAATCCTTGCCCCACTGAAACCACTGGGAGTTTTGCCATTGACTTTAGTGGGACCAAGATTTCATCTAGAGAGATTAAGTGACTTGCCCAAGGACAGACAGTGTCGGAGCCAGGAATTGAACCCAGCTCTCCTGAATCCAGCACTTTAAGCCCAAGACCATCTTCTCTTTAAAAATGCTCAGGCAACAAAGGCCTGATCCAAAGTCCATTGACGCCAATGGGTAAAATCTTGGACCATTTGAAATCAATGGGAGTTGTGCGATTTCAGGCCAAGATTTGAGCCCTGGAGAACACTCACATGGACTCCAATTGGGCTTTGGATCAGGCCCCATGTGGGTGAAGAGCTACAGATAGCAGTAAAAATGCAGGTGAAGTTGCAAATGGACAGCTTGGAAAATCCAGATCCAAATGTGATGCTTGAAAACGATGCTTGAATACCTGCCCCAGTCCCCCTTTCCAGTCATCAGACTCCAGCAGCTGGCAATATGGATCCCTTGGCTGGCCCTGTGCTTAGTCATATTTATTTTGAGATGGCTCAGTGCAAAATTCCTTCAGTTCTTCATTTTCCATTTCTAATGCTTCTCCAGCTCCTCATTCATTGCATTACCCAGAAAGGCTAATTAGCCATAACAGACAGGTGGAAATGCACGCTTGTTTTTTTTTTGAGATCCTTACGCTGAAATCATCCTATGAGCATAAATATTCTAACAAGCTTTATCCTGTCACAACAGAGTCATAAAGTTGCTCTGTTCAGCACACGATAATGGCTTTGTAATTCAATTATTGGGAGTATTTGTCTATGGGGATTTATCTTCTTTTAGCCTCAGCACTTGTGTGAATCCCTTATCATAAATCTCACAAATGCTAAGCCAGCTCCCCAACTCCTCCGGGGCATGTCTTGTCACTTCTTGTTAAAAAAGTTGACAGCGTCTTCCAAATTACTCACTGGCAGGAGCTTGTTTTTGTTTTAAAAGGCCAGAAGCACAACAAACAAGAGATGAGGAAGGTAGATCCCTAGATGCTACCATTTCCCCCCCGCTGATGGTCTTGCAGTGCCTTGAATCCTATCTCTGAATAAGAATTGAAATGCTTTGCACTTATTACAGTCCCTTTTGTGCCAGGTTCTCAAAGCCTCTTGTAAACAACAGATAAGTAAGTTTCCCAACACTTTATTGAGGTCTCTGGGTATTATTGCACAATGCCTGCTTTACAAATTGGTAAAATGAGTTGGCGAGAGCGATTAAGGGCCAAATTATGCGCTCAGCTGTACAGTTGTAAATCCAGAGTGACTCCACTGATTACACAAGAGTAAATGGCTCTAATTGACTTGGCCAAGATCACACTGTACTTATGTGACAAAGCCAGAAATAGAGTCCAGGAATCCTGGCAGCTAGTCCTGAAACCACTAAACCAAACCCCTTTGCAAGGATGGTGGGTACCACTAGAAATAATGCTGTAGAGTGTAACTTGGTGAAGATGCAGAAAATGGTCATTAACAATTCTCTGCTATGATCACTTTCTTCCCCATCAGCCTCCAGCAACCACCCCCTTTCATTAGAAGACTTCCTGATTTCTCTATCTGCCCCTAACTCTAGGCACAGATTCGAACAGCCTGGGGCAGCTGGAACATGTCACCTGGGAAGAATCGCTCAGGTGACCATCCAGCCAACTGGGGATTGCAGAAGGGAATGGTGGTAGTCCACCCATATCACTGCCCTGACATGCCCCTTGTCTCAGAGTCGTGGGGAAGGTAACATAAGCTGCCCTCCAGATTATACAGATAGCTCTATAAGGCCGTGTCTACGTTAGAGCTGGGGTGTTAATCCCCTGTCCAGCTACACAGCCTCATGCTAGCTCGATGAGAGCTAGTGCACGTATAAACAGCAGCATAGCCCAAGTGGCAGCAAAGGCCCAGTTTCGCCATGCCAAGTACGTACTCAGGCAGGTTTGTACTTGGTACAGCTGAGTCACACCTATGCTGAAAGCAGGGGGGAGGGATAGCTCAGTGGTTTGAGCATTGGCCTGCTAAACCCAGGGTTGCGTGTTCAATCCTTGAGGGGGCCATTTAGGAACGGGGGAAAAAATCTGTCTGGGGATTGGCCCTGCTTTAAGCAGGGGGTTGGACTAGATACCTCCTGAGGTCCCTTCCAACCCTGATATTCTATGCTGCTACCGCAGCAACGCTGCTATTTGTACTCACAGTAGCTCGATCAGAGCTAGCACAAATACACCTATGCAAGCAGTGGAATCACACCCCAGCTCCTAGCATAGACATTGTCACGGTTAAGGTTAGGCTATTTCCAGTGACAGGGATTCCCCCAACTCCTCCCTTGGCAGCTTGCTCTACTTACTAATTCTTCTTAGAGTTGGGGGAATCCCTGTCCCTGGAAATGGCCTAACCTTAACCGTTAGGAAGGCCACCTGCTCAGCTGGTGCAAGCTACCCCCGTTTACACTAGCTGCAAATCTGGCCAAAAAAAGTTTCCCCTAACAATCATCCCCCTAGATTTTCTCTGCTACAGCCTTGAGTTGTGCTTCCTTCCTGCTCTGTCCTCACTGACTAATAGGAATGATTTGTTCCCTGTCCTCTTTATCTAGAAGATTTCCTGGATGTATTCACTCACTCACTGCATCCCTTTTTCACATGTTACAAGTAGAACCCAGGGAGCCTCTGGCATCTTCTATTGAGAGCTATTTAAAAGGGGGGAAAGTCCTCTGGGTTATTGCTTCTGAATGCAGTGCAGTAATACAATGAATTGACTTATGCTACAAGGACCAAGCCTACCTTTTGGCTTCAAGGTTCCATCCTTCTGACAACTAAGGGACGCAGTCCAGCCAGCGCTTTCCACCCAACAATCTCAGCTGGTCTGGGTTCCTTTAACTTTACACTCTCACCACAGGCTGCCTGGGGACAGTACGGAAGGGCCATGAAACTTATACAGCCTATTGAATCATTTTCAAAAATAGGGATATAGTTTACATGAAAATATCCATCAAAAATTGTCCTTTTTATAGCCTGTTATAAGCATTCTCTCATTTGCTTTTGTTTGGGCAGGGATGGTGTCCCTAGCCTCTGTTGGCCAGAAGCTGGGAATGGGCGACAGCGGATGGATCACTTGATGATTCCCTGTTCTGTTCATTCCCTCTGGGGCACCTGACACTGGCCACTGTCGGAAGACAGGATACCGGGCAAGATGGACCCTTCGTCTGACCCCGTAGGGCCATTCTTATGTTCTTATGCTTCTCTTCTTTTTCTATTTTTTTCCCCTCTCAAACAAATTCTCTTTTGTGTCAAATATAATGTGTCCACAGAGGTATGTAAAATAACTGAGAAAATCCCTTGAGCTCTCTTGGCCTAAACTATGCCTTCCATATTTGCACTCCCAACCAGTCAGCTAGATCTGCTTTTTCACAATTACACTCATGTGACTCAGATCGCTTCAGGAAGGCATTAATTGGCACTGATGTAAATGAGATCAGAATCAGACGGCTGTATGCAGACACTGGCTAGGAACTCAGGATACCTTAGGCTCTGACCTAAGCACCTTGGGCAAGACAAAAAAGGGCCATATTTTTCGTGCTGAGCCCCCACAACCCGGGCCAGATTTTCAGAAGGGTGCAGCTACCATGGTCACACCCAGGTCTAGATTTTCAAGAGTTTGGCACCTCACATACTGAGGTCTTTTGAAAATCTCACCACTGCTTTTAGCTCCTAAGTGACTCCTTTGAATGTATGTCCCCAATTGTCAGTGCCGAGTTCTTTTGCAAATCTAGTCCTCGGTCTCTCTAGCTCAGCTCCCCCTGTGAAAAACAGGGATACCCACCTTTCCTTTGTCTGTCTTGTCCATTGAAACTGTAAGCTCTTGTGGGGGAGGGACGGTCCCTCACTATGGGTTTTATAGTGCCTAGCACAAGAGGGCATTGTGTTGGGTTCTTTCTACTGACCATCTTGTTAGAGAAGAACAGTCTACTACTGCTGTCTTCTAATGAAGACAGCCCTGGAGCTCAAGTGCCCCGACGTCTGTGCTGAAGGTCCCATATTTGAACTTTACTGGATGCTCATGCGAGAGTTTACTCTGCAGCACCCTGCCTCGGTTTTCCCCTTTTGCAGAGCGATCTCAACACAATCCAAAGGAAATTAAAACATTTCCCACCTGAGGTCCAATTTATTTCAGTCCTCAAGGACACAGTGGCCCCAGGCCACACCTCTTACTTGGGGGATTTCCAGTCCTCTTTTTCAGAGCCGGGTCACCAGTGACTGTTCAAAGTCACTGTAGGGGCCTAACTTACAGCTGCTTTTTCAAGCCTGCTACACCTCCTCAGGCTTCTGTTTCTCAAGCACCTGCTGCCCTTTACAGGGAATCAGCTACTTTCACACAGGTATCCCTTCTTTAGTAATCAGGGTTGGCTAGTCCTAGGCCCTCCAGCCATTAAGGGGCAAGCCACCCTGTTACCACCAGGAATAACAGATGGGTGGAGAAGACAACTTATTTTCTGAGACCCTTAGGATTAAATTGACTATGATACATGATCACACACTGAGCTAGAGCCTTTGGCCAGGAAGCTGGTGCAAACATCCAGAGGGAACCACAAATTGTGGCGAGTGATTCCAGAGGGAAAAGGTGCATGGCTGGGATGGCCCTGAACCATCTTGATCCTTCCCCTTTGGGGCCATTTGCATCTGGCGTAAGTGAAAGCAACCCTCGGGCTGCTCTAATCTAGCACCAGAGGCTCAAGCCTGGACAAGGGCTGAAGCAGAGCAGGGTGGGGAAAAGGGCAGCTTTATGCCACCTTTGTAGGTCTGTGCCCCCCGTCCTACAACTTGGGCCAGAGGAACCAGATCCCAGGATTTGTCCCTCTGCTTCTCAGATCAGACAATATAATATGATCAGTTATTCCCACAGCACACACCTGGCAGTGCTGTGTTCTGGTCTGTGTGCGCGCTGGTCAGGGTCCGCAGAAGGCATTTACAGGAAGAATACGAAGTAAACCATACTTATTCAGTGAGCTACTCGTTAAATATACAACAGAGAGTAAGGATAAAACTTTCCTAGCATGTGTCCAGACAGTTAAGTTCACAGCCAAGTTAGCTGTGTCGCTAACTGCCCCATTTAATGAAATGCAGCTCTGGAGGTTTACCCCATGCATAGGTGTGAAGGCAAATTCGCTTCTTACTCAAATCCCTGTAGAAGATAAGCACGTTCTTGGGCCCTGGCTAGCAACACAGCGCTCTTCTGCTGAATCACCCTAACATCAAGCTCTTGTATCCTACATAAAGATGTATGCATATTTCTCTTGATGAGTTAATCCAATTAGCTCTACTCCAGGATATAGGCATGAGTTGGAATGAATAGGATTTTGCCCTCATTTAGCCAGTGTGACAGACCCAGACCAGTGTGGTACAGGAGTCTGGTAGAGGGCAAATATACTGGTCACTGGATGAGTAGTTTTCTGTTCCCTGAGTGACCAGAGCAGGGGCTGCACTAGAGTAATCAGGAACCTGCTAGAACCAGTTAAGGCAGGCAGGCTAATTAGGGCACCTGGAGTCAATTAAGAAGAAGCTGCTAGAATCAATTAAGGCAGGCTAATCAGGGCACCTGGGTTTTAAAAGGAACTCACTTCAGTTTGTGGTGGAAGTGTAAGGAGCTGGGAGCAAGAGGCACAAGGAGTAAGAGGGTCAGGGTGTGCTGTGCTGCTGGAGGACTGAGGAGCACAAGCGTTATCAGACACCAGGAGGAAGGTCCTGTGATGAGACTAAGGAAGGTGTTTGGAGGAGGCCATGGGGAAGTAGTCCAGGGAGTTGTAGCTGTCATGCAGCTGTTACAGGAGGCACTATAGACAGCTGCAGTCCACAGGGCTCTGGGCTGGAACCCGGAGTAGAGGGCGGGCCCGGGTTCCCCCCAAACCTCCCAATTGACCTGGACTGTGGGTTCTTCCAGAGGGGAAGGTCTCTGGTTGTTCCCCAACCCACATGGTGAATCTCTGAGGCAAGAAAATCCGCCAATAAGCGCAGGACCCACCAAGATAGAGGAGGAACTTTGTCACACCAGTATCACTGCAAGCCTTCCCTCGAGATGAATCAGCTGGCATGGGTAAAGTACCCTCTACACCAGGTACAAGGATTACCCACAAATAGAGTACGACGCTCCTCCCCCATCCCTCACCTCACCACTCCTAACACCGAGGGTCCGAGTCCAAGAAGGGTCAGTTACATGAATAAGAAGAACACGTGCAATGACCCAGCTGAGGATGCCATTGCAAGCATTATTACTTCAGGGCCAACCCAGTCGTCAGCTGGGCTCCCGAAGTTCCCCGCCCATGTTAGAATACAGTAGGGTGACCAGACAGCAAATGTGAAAAATCAGGACGGGGATGGGGGGTAATAGGAGCCTATATAAGAAAAAGACCCCAAAATCGGGACTGTCCCTATAAAATCGGGACATCTGGTCACCCTAGAATACAGCAAAAGTAGGGGCAACACTAGGTGACTGATGCTCTGAAGCATTTTGACTTGGCTCCTGCCAAAGACAGGCTTTCTGCATACACAGCTATTGGGGATTCAGTGGGCTCCAGTGATTAGTGCACTGGACCCAGTCAGGAGACCTGGGTTCACGTCCTGAGTCTGCCAGACCTACTATGTGCCTTTGAGCACGTTATCTGTAAAATGGAGATAGAAATATTTACTTCCTTGAGAAAGCATTTTGAGTACCACACATGAAAAGAGCTCTATGGGCCTGTTTTAATGACACTGAAGTCAATAGAAAGCCTCCTATTGATTTCAGTGGGCTTTGCACACAGTCCTCTAAGAGCTAAGTATTATTATGGCAAATCCGATGGGCCCAATGGGATAAGGAACAGGCTGTGTGTGTCTTTGAGCTCCCTCATCTGCCCCTCTTCAGGATGGCATCAGTGTCCCCACAAAACACAATAGGGATAAAGTCCTAAATCACAGGATTGAGCTTAGATATGCCGGCACCCCAGTTCCAGATGGACGGCGGGGACTCAGGGTGTACTGGAGGTCTTCGAATTATCAGAGATTTTCACTGAACACACTGAAATACGTTTAGCATCTTAATTCAGAGAAGACTGCCAACAGGAGCATATGCTCCCCTGGTTACATCAGGAGGCAGAGATGTTACACGGACATCACTGGCTTGCAAGCAAAAGATGCCAGAGGCCTGGAATGTTACCTGTGCACATTTCAGTAGGATGCACCCTGGCAGCAGTAAGTTTTAAGGGAACGTTGAACCTTGTTTTCAGGTGCCCTAAGCACAGTGGCACCTGGGGGCACCGCTTGTCCACCTCGAGGTGCTATTTGCCATCTACTTCTATTACCCTGGAGACTGGACCTGCCTGAAACTATCAGCAACGGGACAAAAGCTTCTACCTCGGAGCTCTGACCTTTCAAAGGATTTTCTTCCAAATCCAAAATCCACTTGGGAACAAACACGTATCGGTTGCCTTAGAAAACCACTAGCTGTTACCCACCAGCCAGTGATTTCATTCAGTGCCCCACGAGCCTTCATCTGGCATGGGCATGTTTGCTTTATGTCTAAGTTATTAAATGTGTCTCTTTTTAATTAAACGTTCTGTACAGCTCAGCTCATCCACTGTGGCTTTGAAGTCACATCAAGCAGATGATTTTCTGGACACACTGTTGTGCTGCACTTTGAATGGCATCTTCTGCATCAGCCTCCAGCAGTCGCCCCACAGTGACTGAAAGGTTTTGTTTGGCGATGCCCAGCAGCTTTTGGAAATAACCCAGACACGACGCTATTCAAACCGGCTCAGCCCACCTGATTTCACCCAGCCAAAAAGCTGACAGGAGCCACTGGAACGGTTTGCCAGACGAGCTCCGACCGCTTGGGTACAATGGAATTTTTAAAAGCTGTTAGCAGGCTTTAGATGCTGCTTTTCAGCTCCTCCAGAGGCTTCTTTAGTGAACAGAATCCTGGCTTTTAAAATAATTTGCGGTTTCTTTCCCTCTGAAATAACTCACGCAAGAAATTTATTTTTAAAGATGAGCTCCATTTGCTTTTCCCCAGAAGAGGTAAGTTTTCCATCATCCCAAACACACCCCATCCTCCATCCACCCACCCACTCACCTCTCAGTCGGTCTCTCTCCCCCTCTGCCTATTCCTACATCTATATAAGCACAACTCTCTCACCCTCTGTCTGTCCACTGGTCTCTCTTTCTCATAATCTGGGTAAAGTTGCAGCTATATGCAGCAGTCAAATTGGAGTCAAACCAATGTCCATTTCCAAACTAAGCAGGACCATATCAATCCACCATCTGCTTTGGCATCTAATCCATCTCCGAATCCAGTTTAAAAACGTCCTTTTATTGTCAAAACTCTCCACGGACTCCCCGCCTTCCCCGACCTATGTCCGCTTGTTTTTCTGTTGACTTCTTCTCCTCTTGCAGTCTCCTTCTACTCCACTCAGCCCCTCATGGGGGCTCTCCTTATTAGGGGTCGGGGGGTTCTATGACTCTGGTGCTGTATTATTTATATGAAACTAACTGCCACCTCCACACCCTCCAATTGAATGAGTCACTTTCCCTGTTACAGAACCCGGACTTGTGATTACTTTCTTTTCCCCTCACCCATGACTGACTCTTTCTGTGAAACATTTGATGGCAATATGTCTTAACTAGAGATGAGCTCGAGCTGCAATTGAAAAAAAAATGGTTCTGGATTTCAAACACCCAGAATTCAAGTAAACTCTGGATCTATTCTAAAGATAGGGGATATTTGTGACATTTCGAATATGGATCTGGGGTCAGATTTGGAACCCCTCCTCCAAAGTCTAAGGGTGTCTTCATCTAGCTCCACCCCATAGTGCTAAGCATGTTGTATAAAAATAAACAGGATTGTATTGTAGAACAATGTTAGATGACATGTGTAAATTACGAAAAAGGGGATATCCACTCTGCTTGGAGATACAACAGTCATGTCCACCCAGCAGATTAATTGTTTGTATTTATTTTCTCTCTAATTAAGTCTAATCTCCTTGAGGCAGTGACTGTTTCCTTGTCTGTGTTGCACCCTGCCATGGTTTCATGCCTTCTTTCCCCTTGATACCATGTCAGTAAATATTACAGCTCTCTCCAGAAACTGCCATTGCAGCATTGCTCTGATGAAAGTGAACAATAAACATATAATTAACCATATTCTCTTTGGGGCAGGGACTGTCCGTTCTTCTGTTTGTACAGCAACCAGTACAATAGAGCCTTGATTCATGACTGGGGTCCCTAGGTGCTAGATAATACAAATAATAAGCATGACTAACATCGATAAAGCTAATGGTTGTATCTGGGCACAAATAATTGGCAAATTGAGCTCTTTCTCCCCTCTGTGTGCTAATTGCTTACAACCTTTCGATTTGTGCAATTTAATAAGTCACTCAAAAATATTCAGGGTTAGATTATGATTAAACTTAATTGAAAAAAAATATTTTTTCCATAAATCAATCAATCACATTTTCATTTTTTTTAACCTTTCCAATCATCTCTAATTATGCTACCCAACCCATTGACTTCTATGGAACTACTTGCGGTGTAAGTTATTCCTTTATGTGAAAAAGATTATCAAAATGTATCCTTCAATGAGTAATTTATACATACATATTTTAGCCTTACAGTTTGTTATTTGGCTAGGTCGTCACCTGGTTGCTATTATGGGTAGGGTGTAATTGGCTGTCCGAGTAACAAGATATTGTTGTTGCTCCCTGATTGGATGACTAAAACTTTTATAAACAGGAAGAGGGACATCAACGTGATTTCAAGATGGCTGCTCCAGATACTTTACACCAATCCCATTCACATTTGTATTTGTGAAACTTTCACTTTCTGCGAACATTCTTACCAACAAAAACACACTTCTATGAATGTGTGCAGACAATGTCTACAAAAAGTCACAAATGTCATCAAAGAGAATCCAGGCGGGTTATTCGAACTAATGTTCCCAAACATTTTAATGAAGCATTTGCCCAGCTGTACCAACCATGGTTTCAAGCCTTCTTTCCCCTTGATACCACGTCAGTAAATATTGCTGCTCTCTCCAGAAACCCGCCAATGCAGCATTGCTCTGATGAACGAGTCCTGACCCTGATGGCTTTTCAGCAAAATATTGAAAATGGAAATACTTCATCCAAAAACTGCAATAGTTTGATACAAAATGGTGCTGCGGTGCCTCCTAGTAGTTGTAGTTGAGTGCCTTATGCTCCCATTCTATGGCCTGGGCTCTCCGATGCACGACTTTCTCCCCTCTTGTTGAGGGACTGCATCAGGCTGTGGTGATCATGGGAGATGTCAGTTCTTAGCACATCACCACAGTTAGAACACATCACATGTATTAATGAAGTTTTCCTCAAAACACCCTTATGAGAGAGAGAAGTGTCAATCTCGTCCCTCTTTTTGCCAGATGAGAAAGCCCCAGGTCCCTGTTTGTTGTAAAGGTTTGAGTTCATCTGCGTACCCCACACCTGATATCTCCCTGAGGTAGCATCCTAATCTCTCCCACAGCAACCAGTCTGGATGTCAGAGAATGACTTTTAGCTTCAGGTGAAGGAGTAAACGGGGAACGATAAGCCCTGAAGAATCAAAGATTCTGTTTTTATGGAAATCCCTCTTTCATTAGAAGGGAGTCAACACAGGAATACAGAGTTCATATGATCTACAAGCAGCTGAATTCTCTCTAAATAGAATGTTTTCTCAAAGTTTTGCAGGAGGTGTCAGCAGATTATTTTAATGTTTTTCTGTGGTTTAAATTCCTCTGGGGACTTTCACGTAGCAGCCAAAAATAAGAAAAAGAAAATGATCTTGCAAACCTATATAAAAACAAGGCAGCGGGAAAGATGACAGTGGTTTCTCTGGTAACATTTACAGTCAGATTTTTTTCTACGGGAGCGTTAGCAGCCCCCAGTGAATTTATTCATAAGACTTAAAGTGCCCCAGGACTATTTATGTGAGGGCCATAGCAGGGTCATATGGCAATTAAAATATAATACTGAGCAATTAGGAATTTCAGCTTTGATCTGATTAGCAATAGAGTGTGTTTTAAAAGCCTATAAAGCCTCCTGAAAGTTTCTTTCTTGTCAAATAAAACATAAATGCATGGCATATAGAAATGCAACCATGAAAGGGCCCAAGGCCCAGGGTTAAACTCAATGCTTTGCCTCACAGCCTAGCCTGGTGGCTTTAAGCCACTTTTGTGGCCTCCTGATCCTGGACCATTCCAAAGGGTGGAGAGATCCTGGAGTAATTTACCATCCCCAGGGACCAATCTGAATTACGCCATCTCCCCAGGATGCTCAACAATCTCCGTAGCACTGTGTGATGTGGCTCCACCCCTGACATGTTCCTCCCACTCCCAGCCCAGTCCCTGGCTCACCTCCTACCCCTGGGCTACAATGGGATCCTTGGAACATAGGCTAACCACGGTCTTCTGTGGTTCCTGCTCAAAGGGAATCCTCCTTCAACCTGAACCAGTGCTTTTAAGGCTGCCTTGCATCGCTCGAGCCCTTTTGCCCAGTGTAAAGGGACTAAAGTAGGGTGAGGATCTCACCCAATATTTTCTCTGTTGAAGGACTGTAACTCTGGAATGTTATCTCCCAAAGTGCACTTCTGCTCTGAAGAGCAACTGTAAAAGTACCATCATGGGTTTTGAGCTGATCATGTCCCAGTGATTTCCAGATCATATCTGCTCAGTTTAAAATAATTAAAAAATAAAGATAGGTTCTCACTAGCTGTCAGCCCCATAAAAACAGACTGGGATCTGAGAGTCAAGCTGGGTTCTTTCTGGCTTGCATGTCAGCACCAACAATAAAGATTATGCAGAACAGGTTCTGCTCTGGGTTACACATGTGCAAAACCCCATGGGCTTGCCTCTCTGTTGCCTTGCTCCTTGTGAAATCATTTACACTAAACTGTTTCAGCAGGGTTTTGCACCGATGTGTAGAAAGAATAGTAAATATGGCAGGCGACCAGCTTGGCTAAACAGTGAAATCCTTGCTGATCTTAAACGCAAAAAAGAGGCTTATAAGAAGTGGAAGATTGGACAAATGACCAGGGAGGAGTATAAAAATATTGCTCAGGCGTGCAGGAGTGAAATCAGGAAGGCCAAATCACACTTGGAGTTGCAGTTAGCAAGAGATGTTAAGAGTAACAAGAAGGGTTTCTTCAGGTATGTTAGCAACAAGAAGAAAATCAAGGAAAGTGTGGGCCCCTTACTGAATGAGGGAGGCAACCTAGTGACAGAGGATGTGGAAAAAGCTAATGTACTCAATGATTTTTTTGCCTCTGTCTTCACGCACAAGGTCAGCTCCCAGATTGCTGCACTGGGCAGTACAGCATGGGGAGAAGGTGACCAACCGTCTGTGGAGAAAGAAGTGGTTCAGGACTATTTAGAAAAACTGGACGTGCACAAGTCCATGGGGCCGGATGCGCTGCATCCGAGGGTGCTAAAAGAGTTGGCGGGTGAGATTGCAGAGCCATTAGCCATTATTTTTGAAAACTCATGGCGATCGGGGGAGGTCCCAGATGACTGGAAAAAGGCTAATGTAGTGCCCATCTTTAAAAAAGGGAAGAAGGAGGATCCAGGGAACTACAGGCCAGTCAGCCTCACCTCAGTCCCTGGAAAAATCATGGAGCAGGTCCTCAAGGAATCTATTATGAAACATTTAGAGGAGAGGAAAGTGATCAGGAACAGTCAGCATGGATTCACGAAGGGGAAGTCGTGCCTGACTAACCTAATTGCCTTCTATGATGAGATAACTGGCTCTGTGGATGAGGGGAAAGCAGTGGATGTGTTATTTCTTGACTTTAGCAAAGCTTTTGATACGGTCTCCCACAGTATTCTTGCCACCAAGTTAAAGAAGTATGGGCTGGATGAATGGACTGTAAGGTGGATAGAAAGCTGGCTAGATCGTCGGGCTCAACGGGTAGTGATCAATGGCTCCATGTCTAGTTGGCAGCCGGTTTCAAGTGGAGTGCCCCAAGGGTCGGTCCTGGGGCCGGTTTTGTTTAATATCTTTATTAATGATCTGGAGGATGGTGTGGACTGCACTCTCAGCAAGTTTGCAGATGACACTAAACTAGGAGGCGTGGTAGATACACTAGAGGGTAGGGATCGGATACAGAGGGACCTAGACAAATTAGAGGATTGGGCAGAAAAAAACCTGATGAGGTTCAACAAGGACAAGTGCAGAGTCCTGCACTTAGGACGGAAGAATCCCATGCACTGCTACAGACTAGGGACCGAATGGCTAGGTAGCAGTTCTGCTGAAAAGGACCTAGGGGTCACAGTGGACGAGAAGCTGGATATGAGTCAACAGTGTGCTCTTGTTGCCAAGAAGGCTAACGGCATTTTGGGCTGTATAAGTAGGGGCATTGCCAGCAGATCAAGGAACGTGATCGTTCCCCTTTATTCGACATTGGTGAGGCCTCATCTGGAATACTGTGTCCAGTTTTGGGCCCCACACTACAAGAAGGATGTGGAAAAATTGGAAAGAGTCCAGCGGAGGGCAACAAAAATGATTAGGGGTCTGGAGCACATGACTTATGAGGAGAGGCTGAGAGAACTGGGATTGTTTAGTCTCCAGAAGAGAAGAATGAGGGGGGATTTGATAGCAGCCTTCAACTACCTGAAGGGGGGTTCCAAAGAGGATGGAGCTCGGCTGTTCTCAGTGGTGGCAGATGACAGAACAAGGAGCAATGGTCTCAAGTTGCAGTGGGGGAGGTCCAGGTTGGATATCAGGAAAAACTATTTCACTAGGAGGGTGGTGAAACACTGGAATGCGTTACCTAGGGAGGTGGTGGAGTCTCCTTCCTTGGAGGTTTTTAAGGCCCGGCTTGACAAAGCCTTGGCTGGGATGATTTAGCTGGGAATTGGTCCTGCTTTGAGCAGGGGGTTGGACTAGATGACCTCTTGAGGTCCCTTCCAACTCTGATATTCTATGATTCTATGATTCTAAAAGATTGAATCAGAAAGCAGGCCAACGGAGAACCAGGTTCAGTATTGTCATATACTGTCATCAATAATCCCAGTTTTTTCTAGTGGGGATGCAGAACTCTGAAGGTAGAATTTGGCCAGTCAATGGAAATTAGTGAGCAATTCTGGTTAGAATGTGTGAGCCAGAATAAAATCTAACTCCCCTTTCTAGAACTGTGTTAGTTTCTCAAAAAGCAGAATCACAGTTTAACATGTATCAATGACCAAAAAAAAATCAAAGACGTCCCGTTCTAGGCGACACTAACAACTTTTAGTTTCTTGTTTAGTTTGTGTTTGTGGGAAGACGGGTAGGTGATTGGAGCAGTTTTTAATCGTATTTGTTATTCTTTGCTTTGCAGTGCTTTTGAAATTCCTTATTTTACTTCTCTTTTTTGCTAGACCGTCAGAGGACTTCAAGGGTTTATCTCTGTGGAAAGGAACATTAATCATTATCATCATTATTCTCATTGCTGGTGTCCATCAGTTCAATATATGATCAATCTCTCTTGTGCCTAATGACAGGCAACTTCAAAACGCTTGGATTTTAGTATGGATAATAAGCATTCAAGAGTGTGGATGCTCATTCAAGCAATATAGCTGGACAGCTCAAAAAACATGCTTTTTTACAAGGTTCTCAGCTCTTTCTGCTTTTGTCAGGCCAGAAATACCATGGGAAACATAGGAAAAGATGTTCTTATGATATCATGGAAGCTTCTGGTCCTGTCTGGAAGCCAGAAGGGCAGAGACGAGTGAACAATTTTTAAAAAAAATGGGAGTGGAAATTCCAGATTGCAAAAGTTTCAGCAAAGTCCAGGTTAAAGGGAAAGAGAAAGGTTTGGAATAGAGACAGGTTCAAACCAAAATCGTGGATCTAAACTTTGGGGAGGTTTTGACAAAATTCAAATATGGATCTGGATCTAAATTTTGGCCCATGTCCTTTACTTCTACTGTGATTCGAACCAAAACAGTGGACCCCAATTTTTTTGAAGTGTTCAAAATCTGTTTTTTGGCATGGAGTCATCTTTAATTTGTGATTAAAAGAGGGGTCCTATTTTTGCTGACCCAATTCAGTTGCTATACTATTTATTAATGTATCTATCTGTAACACGGTTCATGACACACCCCTCTTCCTGGGGCCCGCTTGCCCTCCCCAATAAGGCTCAGAGAGGCTTCAGGGTTGTGCAACACCCGTGTCTTTATTAACTTAACTTCATCCCACCACAAGTGTCCATCTATGTACAAGTTTTACAGGATTACTCTCCTCCTTTCCAGGCAGAGCCAGCCTTCCTCTAGGAGACCTCCAGTTCCCTCCCTGACTGACTTCTCCCTGGCTGCCCCACTGCCTTCTGTCTCCCTCCCAGCCTTTATAGCCCTTGGCTTGTCAGGCCAAAAGGTGTTGCCAATCCTCAGGCCGGCATCAGGCCTTTTCCATCCAGGGCCGGCTCCGGTTTTTTTGCCGCCCCAAGCAAAAAAAAAAATAAAATAAACGGAATGCCGCTGCCGAAGCAACCCCCCCCCCAAAAACAGAGTGCCACCCCTTGAAAAGAGCCACCCCCAAAGGGCCAGAATGCCACCCCTTCAGAAGTGCCGCGCCAAGCACATGCTTGGAACGCTGGTGCCTAGAGCCGGCCCCGTTTCCATCAGCCCCAATCTGCTTCCCCTGATTGGAGTTTGACTGGGCAGGGGCTAATTAATTGCTTTTGCACCAGCACCCTGCTACACTATCCCACAAAGAATCTCCTTCTAAGGGCCAGATTCAAAAGTGATATGTAAGATGATGTAAACCAGACCCCGAAGAGTCTGCTCTCAGTTAAACTACTACCTCCATATGAAACTGATGGGAGTGACTCCGGCTGTATAGGAGTGGAAGTGAGAGCAGGGTCCAGCCTCCATACAATAGCTTAGACCTACCTCTGAATATGGCCTGTAGTACCATCTGTGCTGGAAAATAGACCAGCGCAACTTACCGTGCTCAGTCCAATGTGCTCATGCTTTCCTTTTCACACAGGTTTGTGTTACACTAATTGCTTGTTGCCTGAAGGTGAGGAGATATTTAGTGACAAGCACTTTAGTGTCAGTGCAATTACAGTGCATTATTTCGGGCATGCACTGTAGAGAGACCTGCCTGCTGTCAAAATGATATTGAAATATTAGTGTATCAATACTGATGTATAAAGCAATGATGGATACAACTAAAAAGGCTCTGATTTGAAATTGCACTGAACAAAACCACGGGAGCTGAACAATCCCAAATGTTAGGCAAGTTTGGACCCAGATCCAGATATGACCCTCGAGGATGGCTGCTGTCTCTATAATAAACTGATTCTAAAGCCTCAGTTGAAACATCAATTAAAGACATTCAGTACATGAAGATTGTGAGATGACCAGATACTATAGCAAGGGGACCATATTAGTACCAAAGACAGGTAAGACCTGTTAAATTAGGGCAGGGGTGGCCAACCTGAGCCTGAGAAGGAGCCAGAATTGACCAATGTACATTGCCAAAGAGCCACAGTAATATGTCAGCAGCCCCCCATCAGCCTCCCCTCCCAGCTCCCAGCGCCTCCCACCCACCAGCAGCCCCTCGATCAGCGCTTCCCCCTCCCTCCCTGCACCTCCCGATCAGCTGTTTCATGACATTTTGAGCAGGGGGTTGGACTAGATGACCTCCTGAGGTCCCTTCCAACCCTGAGATTCTATGATACTATGATATGCAGGAGGCTCTGAGAGGGAGAGGGCAGGAGGGAGGGCACTGCAGGCTCAGGGGAGGGGGCGGGAAGGGGTGGAGAGGGGGCAGAGCCCATGGCAGAGCCAGGGGTTGAGCAGCGCACCCCCCGGCACATTGGAAAGTTGGCGCCTGTAGCTCCAGCCTGGAGTCGGTGCCTATGCAAGGAGCCGGATATTAACTTCTGAAGAGTCGCATGGGGCTCCGGAGCCACAGGATAGCCACCCCTGAATTAGGGGATGGGTGCACCCAATTCTGATTTCAAACTCTGTGGCACAGGCTCCTGCCTACGTCACAGTTTTGCAGTAGACTAGTATTCCGAGAAGTGGTGAAACATTTATACAGCATGACTGATCCCACATGTATGCATATATCTTTGGTCTTGAAATTGGACTAGAAATCTTGGAACACTTGCCACCTGTTTAGTAGAACATGGCAACAATGCACAATGATTTAAGATTGGAAGTGAAGAAAAATATTGTATGGCAGCTTGTAATGATGTCCAACATCATGGTCACGACTGGGAATTGAACCAGTGATAACCTGAGCTAAAAGCACGAGCCTACACAGCACGAGCTAAAGGACTATGGGCGAAAGCCTGGCTCTGCTTAAGTCAGTGGGAAAACTACCCTTGACTTCAACAATCCCAGGATTTTCCAGCTGGGAGCTGAAGTACATTCATATTCTCTGTGGACTGGGTGCTGAGGGGAACATATACATGAGTGACAATTGCACTGCCATATAAGTAATGCACATGCAAGAGCACAGCAGAAAGCAATGATCAGCACTAAGAAGATGACAACCACTTCTCAAATTGTTGTTATTTGTGCTAGGGAGGTGGCTAGGAGCCCTAATCATTCACCAGGACGCCATTGTGCAAGGCGCTGTACAAGCGCGGACAAAAAGACAAAAATGACAAAAAGTTAACCTCAATACTAAAACTGAAGAGCAAAAGGTCTGAGTGATGACAATGTTTATCTCCTCTGGCAACGCCTCCTCAGCCCCAGAGCCTTCATTCAAAAGCACCACCACCTCCACAAACACCTGGTGGAGCTGTGTTTGTGAAACCGAAAAATGTGCTTTGTTTCTTACCAGTAGAACCTGTTTGGTGCGACACCCTCCTGGAGAAGCTGCCATCTTCTGCCAAACTCAACCGAACTGTATAACTGGAGACAAAACAGAGTACAATCACTGTACCTTCCTGACCTCCTCTTTTTTTTTTTAACTGCAAGAATCACATTAAAGTATGAGGATAAACACAGTCAACAAAGGAACAGAACTGCAACCTGTACGGCTTTGGAAGTGTTCTCTGGCATCCATTGCTCCTGCGGCAGTGCCTCCAAAGTCAAAGGGCTGATCTGTGGACAGCCAGGAGACTCTGACTATAATGGAAATGAACAGCACGCCCGATGGAAGAGAGTGTGACAGTCCCCAGGCCCGTTCATGGCTTTGGAAAGGGTATGGGAAGCAGGGCCGGCTCCAGCTTTTTTGCTGCCCCAAGCGGCGAAGCGGAAAAAAAAAAAAAGATAAAGCCGCGATCGGCAGCACTTCGGCGGCAGCTCTACTGCGCCGCTTCATTCTCCGGCGGCAATTTGGCGGCGGGTCCTTCGCTCCGAGAGGGACTGAGGGACCTGCCGCCGAATTGCCGCCGAAGACCCAGATGTGCCGCCCCTTTCCATTTGCCGCCCCAAGCACCTGCTTCCTTCGCTGGTGCCTGGAGCCGGCCCTGATGGGAAGTGAGGGGTTATGCGGCTACACCCCGGATTATGCATGTATTCCTCTTGTGTGCTATAGATCCAAGCTCTCCAGTGGCCAGCTCCACCAGAGAGCATAGGTAGGGGCTGTAAGAGTTCTGGGAAATGGCAGAGGGGGTTCCCAGGAGCTCTGTAAACTGTGAGCCTGCACTTGTCACAAACTCCTCATTAATGGGGTACAGCCTGTCGTGGCCACTACTACAGCGCAGGGGTTGCAGCTCAACCGCACAAGTGCTTTGCCTCCTGGGGGGGAGGAGAAATCAGACTTCTGTTTGTCCCCGGTGCAAATCCTACTTTGCTTGCTCTTTGCCCAGGGAAACTGAATTTTGCTCACGGGGGAGCCATCTTTCTATAGACCTGTCCCATATTTTATGATACTTTAATTACTCTCACTTAACTTACAATTATGCTCTTGGGGATTTCAGGCACAGGTCATTCTCTGTATGCACTGTTGCCCACTACTGAATAGAGTATCTCTGAAATGCTGGAACTAAAACATGCCTGTGTTTGGGACCTGCCTGAAAGGAAGCAGAAACAAGCCTTGCTACCACTGACAGCCCCTGAAGATTCAATCACAGTTCCAATAGCAGAGGCCAGTGGTATTCAGAGGGGAAAAAAATACTTGCATGGACTGTTGCAAATGATACATATGAGCAGGGACGGCTCCAAGTTTTTTGCTGCGCCCCCCCGGCCAGGCCCCAACTCCGCCCCTTCCCTGCCCCATTCCAACCCCTTCCCCAAATCCCCGGCCCCGCCTCCTCCCCTGGGCACGTGGCATTTCCCCTCCTACCCCTCCCTCCCATCCCAGGCAAGCCTGGGAGGGAGGGGGAGAAGGCGACAGTGGAGTGGAGGTGAGCTTGGGGGGGGGGGAGCGGTTCCTCTGCCCCCCCTTCTCCCAGGGTTACTTTTTACGGCCCTCCCAGCGCCCCCCACTGCCGCAGCTCACCTCCGCTCAGGGCCAGCTCCTGGCTTTTTGCGCCCCAAGGAAAAAAATAAAAAGGAGCCGGAGTGCCGCCCCTTGTTAAGTGCTGCCCCAAGCACATGCTTGGAGTGCTAGTGCCTAGAGCCAGCCCTGCATATGAGCAGTTAGCTGCTAAACATAGTGATTGTGTCTGCACGCAGCTGCAAACAGTTACCTACAGTTGACTGAGACACATAACTCAGGGTCTAGCTCCTTTAGGTGATATCAGATAATAAAGGTTTGGGGGTCGTTGCATTTTTTACTTTCATCCTGAATTTATGCTTGCGAAGGGTACTGAACTTACAGCCACGCGTAACGGAGAAATGAAAGTTACTTACCTGTAAGCGAGGTTCTTCGAGATGGACTCTGCATATTCCCACTCTTGGGAGAGTTTAGAAAACAGTATGCATATTGAGTTGGCTGGTGGGTAAGGAGCACTAGCTGAACAAGGACTGTGACATCAATCTACCAATCTGTGCCTCTGAGCTAGTTGCGATATCTAACAAATAATGGCTTGGAAACGTGTCTATTGAATGCCATGTGGCTGCTCTAAAAATTTCTATTATTGGAATGTGTTTCAAACATGCCACCAAGGCTGCAATCTCTCTAATGGAGTCGACAGTCAGATGGGGGTCAGGGGGGAGCGGGGGAGGAAAAATTGTCAAGCATGCTTGTAAATTTCCATTATACACTCTCTGACCCATCTGGATAATGTTTGTGTGGAAATAGGATTTCCTTTACAGTTACCAGCATATGAAACAAACAATTTAAGTGACAATCTAAAGTCTTTAGTCCTATCCAAATAGAAGGATAAAACTCTTTTTGTATCCAGATAATATAGCTCTGATTCTCCCCTTATTCGAACGAGGTCATGTGTGTGTGTGTGTGTGTGTGTGTGTGTGTGTGTGTGTGAAAAACACTGGCAATGTGATGGACTGATTGATAAAGAAATTTGAGGTGACTTTTGGAATGAATCTAGGATGTGGCTGAAGAACTTCTTTGTCCTTATAAAATGAAGGGTCAACCATTAAAGCATGAAGTTCACTAATCCTCCTAGCTGATGTTATTGCTATAATAAAGGCAGCCTTAATTGATAGATGAAATAAGGAACACGAAGATAAGGGCTCAAATGGTGGAGACGTAAGCTGTGACAGCACTAAATTTAAGTGCCATGGTGCCACAGGATCTCTCATCGGGGGTGGGGTACACATTTAGTAACTCTTTAAAAACGTAATAACCTCCTGCAAGAATACCGATTTACCATCTATTTGTATATGAGAAGCTGCTATTTCATGTAAGATGTACCTTCAGCAAAGCAACAGAGAAACCTTTATGCTTTAACTCTAACACAAAGTCTAATAGAGATTGAATCGGGGCTGACACAGGATCTATCTTCTATCAGATATCCGTAGTGAAAACCATTTCCATTTTAATTTATAATATTTTCTAGTTGATTTTCCTCTGGCATTAAGAAGAACATGTTGAATATCCATAGAGAAAGACCTCTCCAACTCTGTTAGAGACTGATTGCCCATGTTGTCAGATGCAATGATAATGGATCAGGATGGTAAACTGTCCCTTATTGTTGTTTCAGAAGGTCTGTTGATACTGGCAAGAATCTCTAGTTCCTTTTGGAAAGCAGGGGCAAACCCATGAACTACGACTGTCACAGCCAAGCTGGGGTAATCGGTATCATTCTGGCCAAGACCAGACCTATTTTTCTCACAACCTTCAACATCAGAGGAAATGGTGAGAATGCATACGTTAGTTCTGCATCCCACCCAAGGAGGAACACATCTGCCAGAGTGTGACAGGGTTCACTCACCACTGCGGCGCCTTCTGCTGGCTGTTCTGTGAATTAGCTCTCCTAGCCGGTGCACCCTCTTCTGGTGGCATCTCGACTCCATCACTTCAGTTCCCGGACCCACGTCGCTTCCAGGAACGCAGTGTCCCCTTCACGAAACAGCCCTCCGGCTATGCCACACACTGTGCTCCCCGCTTCCAGGGGACAGTATCGCCATCCCTTAGTCCAGCCACTTCCTCAGTGGTGAGTGGGGCCGGGGGAATCCAGGCCCGCCCAATACTCTGGGTCCCAGCCCAGGGGCCCTGTAGATGGCCACCACCTGCTGCATCCCCTCTGACTCTTCAGTTCATTTCCCTGGGGCACTTCCCCACGGCCTCTATCACCTTCTTTGTCCTTACCTCAGGGCTTCACCCTGCCAGTCTTAGTATGTAGCCAGGAGTCCTCTCTGGCTTCCCCAGTCCCTGCTGGTACTCCTTCCTCCTGCTAGGAGCCTGATCTTCCCTCCTCAAGCTCCAGGTAGCTACTGAACCTGTTCTTCCCTGCAGCTCTTCCTATATGGGCCTGCCTGGCCCTGATTGGCTGCTCCTCTCAGCCCTTCTCTGATTGGCTACCTCCTTCGCAGCCTCCCTAGAACTCTATTACCCCTTAGAGCCCAGTGCGAGACAGGCAGCCCATCACACAGAGATTGAGCATCACTCCCACTCTGAAACAAAAATAATAGCATTTCCTGTTGAATCTTATTGCAAATAGATCTATCTTTGGCATACCTCAAAGAGCAAAGATGTCTCTGATTACAGAGTCTTTCAAAGACCATTTGTGCATCTGTGTGGATTCCCTGCTTAGTTCTGGTTGAGGGATCCAGCTGATGTAAAGCTATCGGACTCACCTTTTGGGCTTTGCACCAGTCCCAAAGTTTCATTGCCTCCTTGCAAAGCTGTGGTGATCGGGCTTCCCCTTATCTGTTTACATAGTACATTGCTGTCATATTGTCTGTGGCCACTTGAACCACCGACCCTTGAATCTGGGGGAGAAATGACCCGAGTGCCAACCAAACTGCTCTTGATTCCAGAATGCTGCTACGGACACAACCTTCCTGTCGACCCCAGAGTCCCCTTGTTACAAACTTCTCGAGATGGGCACCGTAGCCTGTGTTTGCAGAGCCTGTTGTGATTATCATAGACAGGACTGGATAACACCCCTCTCAGAACATTTCCCCAATCCATCCACCACCAGATGAATCTTTGGATTTGCCTGGGAACTGTAATTATCATATCCCTTCTGTGTACCGACAGTCTGATGTTCTTTGTTATAACCAGTGCTGGGGCAGTTTCATCCTAAACCTTGCATAAGCTGTGAAATATGTACCATCATACCCATTAGTGATAGAAAAAAAAACGTTACTCTCTGAAATGGATTCAGCAGCAAAGATTGAAAGGTACACTTTATCTTCAGGGAATGCTCCCTCAGAATGTAAGCTTTTGCTCTTTGGGAACCAAGAAGAGTTCCTGTGAATAGGATTTTCTGTGATGGGGTCGGTAATTATTTCTTTCATTTTATTAAAGAAACCTAAATTTCAGAATAGAGGGCATGCAAATATTGTGAGCTCTTCCAGCTCATCCTCTGAGGTTGCTATTAGGAGCCAGTCATCAAACTAGAAAGACAGAAACCCCTCATCTCTTGAAGAACACTGCTACTCCAGATAGACATTTTGTAAAGACTTTGGGTGCCCAGGAGAGGACTCTGTATTGGAAAGGATCCTGCCTTACAGCAAAAGGAAGGTACTTCCTGTATGATGGTCTTATTGAAATAGGAAAGTAAGCTTCTTTGAGATCAAGAATAAATCAATCTAGAAAGGATAGGGAAGGAATAAAGGATCCTAGGGTTAATATTCCGAAATGCATCTTTCAGATGTACTTGGTTAGGTTCCTTAGATCTAAGACTGGATGAAGATCTCCATCTTTCTTTGGAATTAGAAAATAGCAGGAGCAGAACCCTTGATTCCTGAGATTTATTAGAACCTTCTCTATTGCTCTCTCCATTTGCAGAGAACTGATCTCTGATCTTTACAATGTCCCATGAGTGGGGTTCCTGAAAAGAGAGGGAGAGGAAGGTTGATTTGGAGGAAGTGTATCAGACTGGCTAGTATAACCATTCTTTATAGTATGCAACACCTATCTGTCTGTGGCGATCTTTAGCCACTCACTCTAACATTGACTTAAAAGGTCTCCAAAAGTAAGGAAAACAGGATCCAACTTTGCTTTGCGGCTCTCAAACACCACTGAAAACCTGCAGTCTCACTGCAAGCAAAGAAGCCGTGGTAGGCCAATTATTTTGCTTCATTTTGGGCTTGAATGGCCATTTCTTGTATGACTGAGAAGCAAAAAGAACAAAGAGGGCTACAACCCACTTCTTCGGATGCATGTAGCCACGAAAGCTTATGCTCTAATAAATTTGTTAGTCTCTAAGGTGCCACAAGTACTCCTGTTCTTTTTGAGGATACAGACTAACACGGCTGCTACCCTGAAACCTGAGAAGCAAAAGATTGTTGTTGTTGGTATTGGTAGTGATGTCTTCTTTTGCTGAATGAAGAAGAATAAGGTGGGTTATACTGTCTTTGGAATCTGAAGAGATCTAGAAAATCTCCTTTTGAAAGTCTGCAAAAGACCCAGGGATCTGGACGTAGATCTTGTCTCTTTCCTTTTGGAGGCAATTGCCTGTGTAGTTCAAAAACCAATGAATTATTGGAAAAAATGAAAGTCCTCAACTTTAGATTTTGTTTCCCGTGGAAGAGAAGAGGAATGTAGCCAGGCATGTCTTCTGAGAGTTCTTACTGTTGCCACTGGACTTGAAGATACATCTGAGACAGCAAAGAACAGCTTTTATGCTTGCTTACCAATGTTTTGACCCTCCTTAAAGAGGGAATTAGTGACTCTGGGAAAGGAGAAGAGCATAGCACTGCTTCTGCCCGGGAAGAGAAGGGAGAATTTGAGAAGGACAGGAGATGAATTAGGGAAATATAACCTAGATGGAGCTAGGTGGATGAATAACTGATTGGAAAACAGTTCCCAGAGAGTAGTTATTAGTGGTTAAAGTCAAGTTGGAAGGGCATATTGAGTGGAGTCCCACAGGAATCAGTTCCGGGTCTGGTTCTGTTCAATGTCTTCATCAATGATTTAGATAATGGCCTAGAGAGTACACTTATAATGTTCATGGACAATACTGAGCTGAGAAGGGTTGCAAGTGCTTTGGAGGATAGGATTAAAATTTAAAATGATCTGGACAAACTCGAGAAATGGTCTGAAGTAAATAGGATGAAATTCAATAAGGACAAATGCAAAGTACTACACTTAGGAAGGAACAATCAGTTGCACACATACAAAATGGGAAATGACTGTCTAGGAAGAAGTACTGTGGAAAGGGATCTGGAGGTCATAGTGGACCACAAGCTAAATATGAGTCAACAGTGTAACGCTATTGCAAAAAAAGCAAACATCATTCTGGGATGTATTAGTAGGAGTGTTGTAAGCAAGACATGAGAAGTAATTTTTCTGTTCTATTACGTGCTGATTAGGCTTCAACTGGAGTATGGTGTCCAGTCTGGGCGCTACATTTTATGAAAGATGTGGACAAATTGAAGAAAGTCCAGAGAAGAGTAACAAAAATGATTAAAGGGCTAGAAAACATGACCTATGAGGGAAGTCTGAAAAAAAAATGGGTTTGTTTAATCTGGAGAAGAGAAAACAGAGGCAACATAACAGTTTTCAAGTATGTGAAAGGCTGTTACAAGGAGGAGGGTGAAACATTATTCTCCTCAACCTCTGAGGATAGAACAACAAGCAAGGGACTTAAATTGCAGCAAGGGCGATTTAGGTTGGACATTAGGAAAAGCTTCCTAAATGTCTGGGTGGTTAAGCACTGGAATAAGTTGCCTAGGGAGGTTATGGAATCTCCATCAGTGGAGATTTAAGGGCAGGTTAGACAAACACCTGTCAAGGATATTCTAGATAATACTTAGTCCAGCCTTGAGAGCAGGGGACTGGGCTAGATGACCTCTCGAGGTCCCTTACAGTCCTATGATTCTATAATTTTAAAACTTCCAGTTGAACAGAAGGAGTATTGTTACAGTACAGAACAGGGAATAAACAGACCTGGCTTCTATTTTCAGCTTGTATGACCTTGGGCAACTCACTTAATATCTCTCTGCCTCAGTTCCCCCATTTTACAGACTGGTATAATACCTAACAGGAATGTTTAGAAAATACCTACATTAACTAGAGCTGTTTCAAACATGGTAAGTTCTTTTAAACATTTTGAAATATCAGTTGAAAATAGATAAAAGCCAAAAAAAGGCATTTCCCCCCTTCTCTCCCTTTTTCCTTTCCCCTTCCTTTCTCAGTTGCAAAATAGAAAAGGGGGGGAGGAAGAAAGGATGAAGAGAATGGGGAAATAAAAGAAAAAGATTATGACAAGGGAAAGGAAGGAGGAAAACATTTTGGTTTTGATTTGAAAATCGAAATATTTCAATTTTCCATTTTCAGGATTTTGTGTTTAAAAAGTGGAAAATTTTAGATGCATGTGAAAAAAAAATCAGACAAGTTTCCTTTTATTAAGCAGGAAAGAATGGAGGCCCCTTAACAAACATCTTTATTCAGTCACTAGTGGAAAAGGGATGTAGGCTTTCCATGGATAAATAGACGGTTGTCTAATAAAATTAAGAGAGCTGGAATCACCAAGACTTTTCTCCATTCTTGTCTGCCTCTCATTCTACAGCTTCTCTAGATTGTGACAACAAAACATTGAGCACTATTATTATTGTCACATCTCAGAAATCTCCAGTTGTGGTAACAGTGCACCAGCAACAGGGTGTTTGAACTGAGAGGAATAAAAAGAAAAGCTTGATGGAATTGTTTTAAATGGAGGAAATATGCATCACTTTTCATTGTATCTGGTCTTTCACTAAATTCACATCACAACTTCTAGTTACACCTGCACAAAATGCAGGGAATGTTTTGTGTGTTCTTAGGGCCTGTTCTTGGTTCCCTGGAAGCCAATGGCAAAAGCTCCCATTGTGTTTGGTGGGATTGACTGGGATTAAGCCCATAGAGAGTTGCATCTATATAGGGCATTGAGATCTTCCTCATTTGCCAGCATCTGAGCTTCTATAATATTCATTTATTCACCTTGGTTCCCAACGTGCCAAATGGTGACATGGCAACTGGAGAGTTATTACAGAGTCTCCTGACATTGGTTGTGGAACATCTCATTAGTGTTCAAGGTAATTCCATTTCAGCCAACGGCACAAAATAAATGGTTTTACCATGAAGTAGCGTGAGATGTTGAATTAAATCTGGTAGGAGTTTGGGCAGCATTAATGACCTTCAGTGAACAGGCTGAAATAAAATGTTTTTCCCTATAGGGTACTTTGTCAAATGTATTCTACTGAGATGCCATTTTGGAGTGGACCAAAAGGAATGGTGGACCAAAAGGAAGAGAAGAATATCTGGGGGCTAGGCTTGATTTTTATCCAGACGGGACACAGGGATATTTTCCCCCATTTATCATGTACGGTGCTTTCATGAAAAAAATTGCACAGCATCTTACTGCCATGTTGTAATATAAGCTTTTCCTCTCCCAGGGCTGTTATGACAGGCTCATCCATGTAGTCTCTTAGGAGATGACATTTTATTTTCTTTGGCAAGCATTTCAGTCCGATTACAGGCAATTTTCGTTATTAGATTGAAATGATATAATGTTCTTCAATTTTTCAAGCCACAAATAGAAAAAGAATCTTTGATCAGTTTTGATCTAAATTTCCGTCTAAGGGGCAAATGTTGATTTGTCACCGTGTTTTTATTTTGCTCCTGCTCAGGCAAAATGTCTATTGAGTACAAACTGAATTAAAAAGAAATTCTGAATTTTATTCTTGTTGATGAGGCAATAACCTCATCCTTACTTTTTCTCTATCGTTTCACATTCTTCTTTCATTGTTTATCTAGAATCATAGAATATCAGGGTTGGAAGGGACCTCAGGAGATCATCTAGTCCAACCCCCTGCTCAAAGCAGGACCAATCCCCAGACAGATTTTCGCCCCGAATTGCCCCCTTAAGGATTAAACTCACAACCCTGGGTTGAGCAGGCCAATGCTCAAACCATTGAACTAGCCCTCTCCCCCAATGTATTACAAAACATACATGGCCCTCAGTACTGTAATATTTGATAACCTCACAACCCATAAAGGTCAAGGTGGCTTCTCCATCACTGACAAATTTTAAGTCAATACTGGATGTTTTTCTAAAAGATAGGCTCTAGGAATTATTTTGGTGATGTTTTGTGGCCTGTGTTATCCCACCCACCTTGTCCCTCTTATATAAGCAGTCTGACTAACAGACCACAATGGTCCTCTCTGGCCTTGGAATCTATTACCTCCATTTTCTAGACAGGGAACTGAAGTGCTGGATAGGTTAAGACTCAGCGGGACTCAGCGTTGCAACACCTAGCTGACTTAGGAGCCTTAGGATATGTTTACACTACACAGTTAAGTCGACTTAAGTTACATCGACGATCATAAACCATTGTAATTACATCGCTTGGGCATGTTCACACAACGCTCCCTGTCTCAGTGGAACATGTCCACAGCTGGTACTCTAGCGCCAACAGAAAGAGCAGTGCACTGTGGCTAGCTATCTCATTATTAAAATCACCACCTTCTCCGGCTAGCAGTTCTGGGAATAGATTGCAGTGCATCATGGGGGCGGGGTCACCACCCCATGACGCAGTTTTCTCCATCCCATAATTCCAAAGGCTTCCAACTCTATTTCGCACCATTTTCCAACTGCTCCAGTAAACTCTGCCTGAAAGCATGGATCTTGCCACTGCTCACCAGTCCTGTGATAAACATTATGAGCACAATGCAGCTGATCCTGCAGTACTTCCTGAGCTGCAAATCTGAACAGGAAGCCATGGTGACTGCCCTGCTGTGTGCCGTGGAAAGAAACAATTCAAGATTGATGTTGGCATTCATGGAGTAGCAGTACATGGTAGACTGCTGCTACTGGGCTTGGGAAACAAGCACTGAGTGGTGGGATCGCATTGTGAGGCAGGTATGGGACGATGAGGAGTGGCTTCAGAATTTCCTTGAAGTCTGTGCGAAGCTCACATCCACCCTGCGGCGCCAGGACACCAAAATGAGAGCTGCCCTAACAGTGGGAAAGTGAGCGGCGATTGCTGTGTGGAAGCTGGCAACTCCAGACTGTTACCGGTCAGTCATGAATCAGTTTGGAGTTGGGAAGTCCACTGTGGGGGTTGCAATTATATAAGTGTGCAGGGCCATTTATCGCCTCCTGCTACAAAAGACTGTGACTTTGCGCAACGTGTAGAAAATAATGGATG
This sequence comes from Trachemys scripta elegans, assembly GCF_013100865.1. Lineage (NCBI taxonomy): Eukaryota > Metazoa > Chordata > Testudines > Emydidae > Trachemys > Trachemys scripta. The sequence goes on along the minus strand of NC_048304.1, from coordinate 119,393,161 downwards.
GCTTTGTAGCAAAGGGATTCCCTAACTGTAGCAGAGCGATAGATGGCGTACATATCCCAATTTTGGCCCCAGGCCATCTTGCGACAGAGTACGTCAACAGAAAGGGCTACTTTCACTGACATCAATGCAGGGTGATCAGGGAAGGTGCATGATGCACATATCTTTAGGAACACTGGCCTGCATAGAAAGCTACAAGTAGGGGTTTTCTTTCCAGACCAAAAGATTTCAACAGGGGGTGTGGAAATGCCCGTAGTGATCCTGGGAGACCCAGCATATCCCTTCTTTCCATGGCTCATGAAGCCATACACCGGAAACCTTGACTGCAGCAAGGAGCGCTTCAACAACAGGCTCAGCAGGTGCAGAATGACTATAGGATGTACGTTTAGCCGATTAAAGGGTCGCTGGTGCTGCCTTTTTGGCAGGTTAGACCTCAATGGGGAAAATATTTCCATGGTCACAGCAGCCTGCAATGCTCTGCATAACATCTGTGAAGCCAGGGGGAAAGCTTTCCCCAAGGGTAGATCACTGAGATGGATCACCTGGCAGCTGATTTTGGAGCAGCCAGACACTAGGGCTATTAGAGGGGTTTGATTGGGGTGGGTGGGGGGGTATTCAAATCAGGGAAGGTTTGAAGCAGCATTTTGACAACAAGCCCCAGTAATGTGTTTTCTATAATGAATTGAGCCAGGAATTGTTTACCTGCCATCGTAAATGACTCCTGGAATGATTCCTGCCTGACATTAATTGTAGTCTGCAAATGTGCCCATGGCCACTGTGTATGAATTTCTGTTGCAACCCTCCAGTGTAGGCCACAAATAAAGAATCACTGTCTTTGTAAGACTACATTTTTATTAAACAGCAATAAACAGATTAACATTTCTTACAAGGGACATGACAGTGAGCAGCACTCTTTGAAGTGAAGATCTGACAGCTGTAAGTCCTGCTGTCGTTATGGAAAATGTCCCTAGGGGTGGAGTGCAAGGGGTACTGCAATGGGCCAGGAACGTGAGAGGAATGTGTGGAGAGTTTGGGGAGGGCAAGGAAGGCAGTTCTGTATGGATTGCTGAGGGAGTTGGCAGACATGTGTTCCACCTGCAGCACAATCAGGGACCTCAGCATCTCTGTTTGGTCCTCCATGAGCTTTATCATCCAGTCCTTATCCTCTATTATCTACTCCTCCTCTGTCTCCTTTCTTGGCTATCCACTTCTAGTTTTTCATGTATTGTCTCTCTTTATGATCTGTGCTCACTATCTGATGATTGCAGCACTTCGCTGATATGTAGGAGCTGGCCCTCAAGGGCAGATCTGCAGGCGGAGAAGAAACAATACACAGAGTCTGTATTGTGTGTGCACTCACAGTCTCGAATCATAGATGTTCCATTCACCTATTTCTCACTTTCCCTTAGCAAGCACGCAACACAGCCAGAGCACTACACGTGGTGAGTTCGGCCCATGGGAGGGGGAAGGATGGTGCAAGATGGGACAAAGGGTCTGAGTGGTTTCAGATGGGGATTACTACAAGTGCCTAGGCACACTATTCTGAACACTGCCACCGTTTTCCACAGGCAGGGGCGATCAAAGTTGAAATCACGCTCCTGAGAGTAACTGAAGATGCAAGGGTGCATCTCCTGCATGCATGTGGCTTCAGATCGGATCCATATACAGCTCGCCTGTGTGCTGCTTTGGTTCCTGCAGAAGTAATTGCCGAGTGGCGTGGCAAAGTTTCCTACAATGGGGGAAGAACAAAGCAGCTCTGCCAAGGAACCTTCGGTGAAGGATTGCAGAATATCTGCAGGAAAGTTTCCTAGAGATCTCTATGGAGGATTCCCGGGAGATCTCGGTGTGCATTAACACACTTTCCCACTGCATTGCGGCACTGGGGAATGTGAAACAGATGCGAACAGTACCTAGTGTTGTTAATTTTGATCCCTTCTCCCACGTGCACCATGTAACAAAATAAAGGACACCTCTACTTCATGTCACCGTGCACTATCAAAGCAAAATGAGTACTTACCAGAGCTCCCCTCTCCTGCTTCATGCACACCACAGCCGGACAGCTGGGACTCCATAGTCAAAAAGAGGTCCTGGCTCACCACCAATGGAAGAGCCTGTTGCTTGTCTCACATCGTCCTCCAATTAGACCTCCTTGTCCACCACTTTGTCCTCAGGGTTGACTCTGCTGGCTGCTGAATGGAGTCCCCCCAAAGTATCCACGGGGCTTCTGGCAGTGGTGAGGTTGCATCTGAGAACGTCATGCAGCTCTTTGTAGAAGTGTCATGTTTTTGGTGCCACACCAGGGTGATGGTTGGCCTCCCTTGCCTTTTGGTAAGGTTACATCAGCTCCTTGATCTTAGCACAGCACTGCTGCATGTCCCTATTGTGCCCTTTCTCATCCATGCCATGAGCAATCTGCTTGTAGATGTCAAAGTTCCTATGGCTGGATCAGAGCTGTGATTGCACAGTCTCCTCTCCTCATAGACCCAACAGATCCAGCAACTTCTGGGTACTCCAGGCAGGAGTGCGTTTGCTGCAGAAAGCTGGCATGGTCAGCTGGGAAGATGCAATGTGAGCTGTCAGTGCTGAGAAAACAGGAAGTAGAATTTCAAAATTGTCTGGGGCTTTAAAGAGGGAGGGGTGCATGCTCGTGATCCTGGCTGCAGGGCGGTGGAGTAGAAACTGCTTATCAGACCGGTCATGATGGGCATTGTGGGGCACCTCCAGGAGGCTGCTTAGGGGGACATAAGCAAGTGCAGTGTCTACACGGACACTGCGTCGCTCTAACTTTGTCACCAAAAGGTCAATGCTGCTCATTGATGTGGTTTTATTATGTTGGCGTGGCAGGAGAGTTAAATCGGCAGGAGGAGTATTGTGTGTAAACCTCCATTGTTTTGTCAATGAAAGTGGACTTTTGTTCACAAAACTGAGTAGTGTAGACAAGGTCTAGATCTCATTTGCATAAGGGAGCTAGGCACCGTATCTAAATCCTATCAACTGTTGACATGAATAAATGGATTTTACTTATTTTAGATCTAAGCCAATTTAAACCTCATGAGCCCATACCTTGCCACCATCTACAACTAGAGATGGTTGAAATGTTCCTTGAAATTTGAATGTGATTTAATATATTATATGAAGACCTTAAATACCTCTTTCCACATGGATTCAATGAGAAAGCTTCTCAAGTGATGTAAATTCACATATCTTCAGTGATTTCACTGGAGCTAAACCAAATTACACCAGCTGAGGATCTGGGCCTATATTTAATTTATCTGTAATCTCATTTGGTTTTGTGCTTTCATTTATTGGTCTGCACATTTTAAAATCTCAATAATAAATATTACCTAGAAGAGATTGAAGGGTTTAATGTTCTCTGAGCATCAGACAAGTTTAATGCCTGTAGCTGTAGTCACCTGCAGTAAGAGATTATGCCCAAAAGGTCACTGCCTTCCTATCCAGATTTGACTGAATTACAATGTTGAAATCTCCCAACATTATCTTCTGTCCTCAGGTTAAATGAGATGAGCTCTGAGCAATTTCATAAAGAATTCCACCTTAGGGAGTTTAGGGTAGATACATTAATAAAATTGAACTGTGAGCTGCCTGTCTCCTGTAAGAACACTGAATTTACCCTGTGGTTCAGAAAGTTCAGCTCTCACAACAAAAGGCACAGATTAATGTCCTGGATAAATTACAGCTTTTGGATGTTGAATCTTGCAGTGCACCAAAGGCGAAGAAGCCTAGCTCACAATTTTGCCGATGAACACAAGGTATGTCTTAAAGAAACCAGTTGTCACCCATGACCTGTGTCACGCTGTCTGGAGTGGCTCACAACCGAGAGTGCTTTCCTCAGGGCACACTGTCAAAAACAGGGCAGAGACCTCAAACTAATGGTATGTTCTATAATTAGATTTTGCCAAGCCAGTAACAAATGTGAAGTCCTGAAAATCACTACAACAGTCTTACCATGGAGTCACAGACAGTCCTGTTAAGACTCTCCAGTGTATCTTGCCACCCAGACAAACTGGACTTAGTGATAAATGGTCACTTACATGAAAAAAATCACACAATATGCAGGTTGCTTCCAGTCCCAAGAGACCAGTCACTTACCCCAGATCAATGGATACCCTAGATTTTAAACCAAGCATAAGGCCTATCTAAAGGTTTATTAACTAGGAAAGAGAAATTAGAGTTATTTACAGATTAAAGCAAACAGACATAGGCACACATGAGTTGAAATCTAAATCCTAAGAGTGGCACAGCTGTAGTGATCTGTCAATTCCAAGTGTTTTCAGGGTGGACCCAGGAGGCAACCCTTGAGGATCCCTGGCTTTAGTTTGGTGTCTCTAGCCCTGTGAGAGTTCAAACAGCAAAAGAGATGGAAAATGTTCCTGTGACTTTGTTTTAGTTCCTTCATTCAGCTTCCAAATCCATAGGACGAGCTTCCTTGAACATAGCATGTCCAAGGTGCGATAGGGTCATTCACCCATCCTTTGTATTGCAATGTTCCTTGATGGCCCATCTGATTTGAAAGCTCTTCTTGACGGGCGGGGGGACGACATTCTTCCCATCTGGGTTCACAAGTTTAGAGCAAATATTTTCAAAGCAAAACTTGCATATTTTCGTATAGCATGGAGTATAGACATTGCAAGTGAGATTAATGCGGGCAGCAATTTACAAGCATTTCATAGAGTCTAAACACTAACTACATTCTTACAAGACTAATTGCTATTTTGAGCAACACAGGTGAACTGGTCTGGTCTCCAGCTATGAGCTTGTCAGTTCTTAGCTAATGCCTGCAGTCTTGGCAACAGCGGGTGCCTGGTTTACCAGCATCACAACCTGATTCATACAAAGTGTTTGATGTCCTCTGCGATCCTGAAAGCTGGCTGGGGCGTCTGTCAACTCCATATTCATCCAGCTTGTCCAAACAAGCTACTCAGCTCCTGATAGTCTTAGCATCATTCAGCAAGATAGAGGGACAGCTACAGTCTTTGTATCTGACCTCAGAAGCAAGGGAGGTAACCCTGCCAAGTCCAAAGAATTTGAAAGCCTGCTCGAACTGGGCAAAATGTGTTCACCTTTTTTTTTTTCCCCTAGTGGAAAATGCACATTTGGGTTAATGGAAACAGTTTGCAAATTCACGTCTAATTCACTGAATTGTTTTGTCTGGAAACAAGGTAAAATCAAAAAAGTTTGGAAAAAGTCAAAATGTTTCTATACCTCTACCCCGATATAACGCTGTCCTTGGGAGCCAAAAAATCTTACCGCGTTATAGGTGAAACCGCATTATATCGAACGTGCTTTGATCCGCTGGAGTGTGCACTCCCACCCCCCTGGAGCGCTGCTTTACCACGTTATATCCGAATTTGTGTTATATCGGGTTGCGTTATATCGGGGTAGAGGTGTATTTGAAATGACTTTTTTTTCTAAATTTCCTTCAATTTTATATTAAAAAAAAAAACCTTAAGGAAAAAAAGCTTGAAATTGAAACACAATTTTTGTTCAGCCCAAAATAACTATTTTTTCTCCCCAGAACTGTCACTGAACCCCCAAATTGGCTTTTTGCACAGCTCTGGTCCTGGGACCTCATCTTGGGGGATCACAGTCCTAGGCAAGCCTCCTAAAGGTAGCTTACCACTCCATCAGTCTTGAGAGGCTTCTTCTCCAAGAGCCCCCGTGTTGTGGAAACCTGTCACTGTTCCTTTTTAATATCCACAAACAATCCTTAGGGATTACAATGAGATGACATGGGCTGCAAGGCCTCGTCCTTCAGTATTTAAATCAATCAATCAATCTCTGAGTATTAAGGATTAGGCTGAGGACTCCATGGGGGGAAACTTTCCCACATCCCACAAACTTTCCCACTGGGGCGGGGGGTTCTGACACCTTCTGCTGAAGCATCTGGTGTTGACCCTGTCAGAGACAGGATACTGGATTGGGTGAATCACGGATCTGATCCAGTCTGGCAGACTTTGTATGCTAATGAGGACATACATCTCTGTACATTGATTTCATCCTGTGGATGTGGGAAATGGGAGTTTAGAGAAAGAACAGCTGGCTTAAACTGAATCCAGGAAGTGACATGATACTAACTGGAAGAGATGAATATGTGGAGGAGCTGGTAGGCACCACAATTTTGCCTCTACTGAGGACATTTCTCCTAAAAAGTTATACCAATGCACAGCCTCAAGTTGAACTTGATTTATCACTGACCTCGGAGAATCAAATAATTGCAGTCACACAAAGCAACTTCTCTCACCTCCAGCTTCCAGGAAGTCTTCACTCATTCCTCTCAGATATAGCCCTGACCACAATAATCTAGACATTCATAATGCCATCCCGAATTTACCAAAAAAAAAAATCCCTCTATCTTGACCTAGCCAAAAATACCATGCTCAGATCTGGATCGGAACTTCCCCAAAAGAACTGAGATATGTGTTCCCAGGGTTGGGTTAAACCCACCTCTAATTCCTTCATGGAAATCCTACAGCATGTTAATCTTCATGCCCATTTCTTCAGATCGCCCTAATTCTTTCCCCTTCGTGTGTGAGCTGCTTAAAGCTATTCACGTTCCAAGTGCCTTCCCCACCCCCAAGAGAATCTATTCAGAAAACGGTCATTGCATTTTTACCACAGATTTCTCATTGTGTCTCTCTATGTGAGACTATAAAGAGCTTTTACAGTTACTTTCCTCTCCATATGTGGCACAATGTTGCACAAGGCACCATACAGACACATGTAACAATCTCTGAAGCATTGTTAAGCTTAAAGTGTAAACAAAACAAAGTCAAACTGAACGCAGAAGCGGCTGCCTCAAACTGGAACGGTATAATTCAAATAAATCAGCCCGTTCCTGCTACTAACCCCCATTCATTTATAGTGAATAAGTTTATTACTGGTATATTGCACATTATTAGCACCACAGGTGTATTTGAAGGAATTCAGCTCCTTCCATTAATGTTTTAGTCATTATTCTTAGTGTTCATCTGGGTACTATTCAAATGTTGTTCATGTGTGAAGGAGTCTACCTGGGACTGATCCAATACCTCCAGGAAGGCAGAGGATAGCAGGACAGATTTCACATTTGTCTCTCTTGATCCGTTCCTCTCGTCTATGGTGCCCTCCTTTTATTCAAAGCTGCTGTAGTGCAATCAAGGGAAAACAAGGTTCTCCTCCCTGCAATCTGGATTTCTTTATCTTTCTATGCCTCCAGGAAAACAGGTTGCTGTTGACTTCCTGTTGTGTTCATGGGTCAAATTGAGGACCACCTTGTGGCTCAGTTTGTACAAGGAGTGTGGGGACATGAAGCATTCCTTGATAACCTGGTGCTGGCAACATGTACTGCAGGTTGAAGCATGATGGGGAAACCAGGCTATGCAGAGAGGATACATGCCCCTTACACGGAGAAGGGGCAGGAGTGGGTGGAGTTTTGGAGTCACACCTCCTGCCAGCACACTAGCTAGTGTGGTTACACGAACGTGCCAAAGGAAGTTAGCTACACCTGGTATAGGCCTGGAAAAGGGCACTCCTGCTGCAGAGACGGGGAGCTAGATTGGGAAGCAGAGTATGATTCAGAGATTCCCAATCTGCCCGTTGATTGGGGCTTGTGGCAAAGCCAAAACTCCTCCCCAAGTGAGAGGTATGCAATCAGGACAGTGTCTATTGTCTGGCTCCCAGTGTCCTGACAGGCTACCTGGGATGCAAGCAATTTTCTCTGAGAAATGCCTTCCAGCAGGAGATGCAAGATTCTGGAGTAGAGAAGAATCGTTTCAGGTTAACAAGATAATTCTTGGTCCACAATAGTTCAGCACGGCGTCACTTAGCAGTTGCACTGTTGGAGCCTGTGTGAAGTTTCCTCCCTGTACTGAATATAGTACAAAGGTACATCTGGCGCAAACGGTGAAACTGATGCAGAATTTGGCACGTCCCTGCTTGCACAGCAAGGACTGAGGAGCCACCATAAAGGCACCGGCTTCTGGGCTGACATTTAGTTCTTTCCCCCGTTGTTTACAATCTAATTGCCAGTGCCATACGTGGACACTTAAACGATTTAAATAGTCATGAGAGGAGAAACTAAACGCAACGTTGCAAAAATATCAAGCATTTTGAATTGTATCAGTGAATCGGTTACACTGAACATAAGGAATCCATATATTTAGCAAATAACTAGGTGTTTGTTTATTTAACGCCGACGGGAACAAGTGGAAGTGATAACGCCTTCTGGTATCTATCTTGCAGTCATTCCAAAAGCCACTGAGATTTGCATATCAGTTACTGACTTTCCTTTCCATTTCATTCGGTTTCTGATTCTTCACCAGTATCATGAGGAACCTTGTCCTGGGAGAGTCTCGTATTGTTCAGGGCTAGACGTGAAGAGATTCCGTTTGTGTGCTGAAGGAGGAGCACTGGGGATACTGCCTAGTATGTACAGGCAGTTTTACTCTTCTTTTTCCATCCTTCTTCCCTCCTTCTTTCTGGTTCTCCTTTAATATTCTCCACACATTCTCCTAAGAGGCACATTGGCTGGTTTTCCAACTCCAGCCCAGTTTGAATGGAAGTCTATTAGAAAGATTTGACTCATGCTTGAAATCCAAAAGCAAATGACTTATAGTTACCACGTTTTTACCAGCACACCTTTAAAATGTATCTGCATAACACACTCCGTACAATTTCAGCTAACAGTTCCTGCAGTAGGGGGAATTATTCTTCCCTCATATGCAAAGGAACACTACTCAGCCCACCAACCTGGAGCTGAAATAGATCGTATCTTTTGGAAAGACGTCCAATCTCGATTTAAAGGTTCCAAGTGATGACGAACTTAACACTCCTCTTGGTAAGCCATTCCAATGTGTTGTAAATTTTGTAGCTACTTGCTTAGCAGCCAGGCGATCTATTTGGAAAAAATAAATTGCACTGCTAGCAAAAAAAAAAAAAAAAAAACCTGCATTCCTGCCAGGGTGCTTTTGTTTTGCTTTGGGTTATTTTATGAAAAATCAATTATTTTGGAGGTGGAAGGGAAAGTCTGTCTTTCAATGTTTGCATTTTGCCCCATAAAAATTACCATTTGCAGGAAAAGAAAATGGCTAATTATCACACAGTTCAGGGCAAAAGTTCACTAGTTTCACATACACACCGCTTTTCATTAAAAAAAAAACATTATTATTTATCATTTGCATAATGGTAGTGCTGGAGGCTCCAGCTGATCTCAGGGTTCCATTGTGACACTGTGTACATAGTAAGAAACAATGGATGTTCCAAAGAGCTTATAATATAAATAGACAAGATACAAAAGAAAGTGGAGGGAAACAGAGGCACAGATAATTGAAGTGACTTGCTCAAGGTCACACACAGGCAGTCAGTGACAGAGCCGGGGTTAAAACCCACCCACGGGAATACACTGCTTCTCAGATGGAAAATTAGTATGTTTTCATGGAAATGTGTGAAAATCTCTAGACATCCATAGGGCAGTAAAACTTTATGGGAGAGGGGCTATTCCCTCACTGTTTGCACATATGCATCCAAGGATCTCAAAGCAAGTGAACAAACAAAGCCCTTATGAACACACAAGCAGGCTTAAGGGGGACAAGCATGATTGTTTGTACAGACTGTACATTTGAGCAAACTGAGGTATATAGATTTGCCTAAAGACATGCACATCAGTGGCAAAATCAGTGATGAATATTACTCAAGAGTCCTATCTTACAGCCCCTTGACCACACTCCTACCAAGCAGAGCACCTATGGGGACAGGCTGATAGAAGTGGATGTGTTTAGTCTACAGAAGAAAAGGCTTGTAGCCGGGGGAAAGGATAACTTGCATCAAATATTTAAATGGTTGTTTTAAAAAAAGATGACAATCAATTGCTCATGTCCATAGAGGGTAGGACAAGTAGCAATAGGCTTAGTTTGCAGCAAGGGAAATTTAGATCAGATATTAGGAAAACCTTTCTAACATTAAGGATAGTTAAGCAATGGAACAAGTTATGCAGGGAGGTTTTAAGAATAGGTTAGACCAACACCTGTCAGGGATGGTCTAGCTATATTTAATCCTGCCTCAGCACAGGGTGGATGAACTAGATCAGTGCTTTTCAACCTTTTTGATACCAGGGACCGGCTTACTGCCTTCCTAAACTGTGTCAGGGAGATCTCAGGGACTGGTGCCCAGTCCATGGACTGGTCACTGAAAAACACTGAACGAGATGACCTCCTGGGGCCCCTTCCAGCCCGACATTGCTATGATTTTATCTTCCTGTTTGGACAGACTGTGCCATCTGCCTGTCACTGGATCAGCTGTTTGGTTTTTGGTTATTCTTTTATTTCCATCCGCTATTTATTTCCTTTATTTGAAGTTGTTTCCCAACACATTATGCTTAGTGAAGTGTGTAAGAGACTGATGGATGCACTTGGAGGGCATGTTTTATCACAGTTTGTACACCAGTTTATAGCCAAATTAAAAGAAAAATACACTCTGACAGCTTTACCCCTGTTACTAAATTAATGCTGGGCAGCTGACTGTCTAGGCAAGAAAGAAAATAAAACAAAGCAACTGCAAGATGAAGGATCTTCATAGCTTTTGCCTGTTCATCCTCAGAACAGCATAAGGCTTGGTTATCCAATGGCTGCTCAATTTGCCCCCTAGATTTCAACCCACATTTGAAAAGGCTTGAGTGCAAAGGTACGTAAGCCAAACGCTCGGTGCATGGATATAACTTAAGGATACATACACCTGCATGTTTTTGCATGCACACGCGCGCACACACACACACACACACACACAAACCATGCATAAATACACACAGGCTTTTAAAAATATCGGTGAGAGTTCACATATTTTTTAAAAGCCTTCATTTAGCTGGAATAAATTCTTGTGGTCCTCCAAGAATTTCCAAGCCCTTCTGAAACATCCCACATATTTTGGTACCAGGGCAGAACTCCTTCTGCTTTGCAAATACACTATTGCCTTTCATGTTTTGCCACCACTGAGGTCATCAGAAATATACAGGCCTAATGAATAATTTGTTTTCTTGATTGAGCTAGGGACTTCTTTAAACGTTAGCACACAAACTATATGCTATTTTGTCTTTTCACACCTAATGTTGCCAGTGGATCCTCAAAACCCAATGAAACTTTATTCTATATAACTATGTATCTTAATCTTAACTGGAGAAAATATCGCATTATAACAGAGATGCAGGGCTTGATTCTGGTGCAAAGCAGGAGTAACTCCCTGCTATCAATGGAATTAGAGCAGTGGTTAAGCAGCATAACAGAGAGCAAACTTAATCTCCTTGTTTTTGAATGAGACACTGAGCCCAGCCAAACCCACATCTAAGTCAGCTGAAAAAAATTCAGTACATCTCATTTAAGATTGGATGCCTTTCAGAATAGGCCATAGTCAAACACAAGGTACTGGGCTAAATACAGGATTAACTGAGAGAAATTATATGGCTTGTGTTACATATAAAGTCAGATTAAATGATCCTTCTGACTTTAAAATCTATTAATCGCAAAGCTATTAAAAGAGCATGATCAGGCTCACTGCTAGGTTTGATTTAAACACAGGGCCTGATTCTCCTCTTACTCTAGTTGTACACCAAGGCAATTCCATTCATTCCTTTCCATTCCAGTCTGGTTCTTATACTGCCGCAGTACATGAGGTCAGTGGAGTTGCTCCTGATTTACACTGGTGTGAGAGGAGAATCAGGCCCCAGAGAAGCCAGAAAAGCTCGGTTTAAAATAATAGGAGAACACAGCTGATACCCTCTTTTCCTGACAATGGGGGACATCCCCTGTGCTGAGCATTATCACCAGACATGTGAGCCACTGATGTTCCATTAGGAGGTTATAGGAACGTAAGTGATGTCTGGGCCTTGTTCTGCCCCCACTTCCCACAGGGGTGAATTAGACCCAAAGAGACAACAATCCACAGTTTTCCTTCATACTTTAACAACTGACCTGCTCTCTGTGCACACCCTTGCTTCTCTGACATATATCGTTTTACACAGGCGAGCGATTCTTCTGTCCCCCCGATTCTGAACTCCACTGTTCCCACTTGAATTCCTGATGGATTCACATCGGTAAATCCACTCCCCATTACTGTTAGTGGGTGCGACCGGAGCAAATCCCGCTTGCTCATTGACCAAACAGCTTCCCTTCCTCATGGGCCCTGCAAGAGTTTACCAACCCTTATTTTGTGTTCTCTGCACTGATTATTTTCCCCTTTGAATGAACAAATAAACACAAGTCTAACACAAGGAGATGTGGCCTACGTAAAATGTGTCCCCTTCCAGCTCCTGATGGAAAGACGACTGGTGATTTCAGTGGGCTTTGGATCAGGACCTAGAGGACCTCAAAAAGTCCACTATCACAATTGGTGCTAATTAGCAGTCTCATCTATACAGTGATAAGCCTCTCTGCTGACAAGACAGAGATGCTGCTCATCTTTCAAAGCAAACCATTCAGGCAATGGGTTAAAGCACATGGCTGGGGCAATGTGTGGGAAGCTCTGTTCACATTGTTCTATAAATAGAGAGTTCTATGTATCTACTTAAACAGCACCCATCACCTTCATATCTGAGCACCTCTTTCATTAAGGAATTTATCTTCAGCACCTCTAGGAGGAAGAAAAGTGTTACGATTCCAGTTTTACACATGGGGAACAAAGAAAGAGAGAGAGAGCGATTAAGTGATTTGCCCAAGGTTACAGAGGAAGTTTGTTGCCCACTAGAAAGAGAACCCTGATCTCCTGAATCTAAGTCCGGTGCCTTTACAACATGACCAAATTTCCATCTCCAAGGCTGTCCATTTGGTAGTTTTCTCCCAGGAACTAAACTCGCTTTTAAAAGAACAGACAGCTGGAATCACATATTAAGGAAATTCAATAAAAATATTTTCATTTAGAGATGCCTCGTTGGCAGAGACTGTCCCCTTTAACCTGGTTGTCTTGATTTCATGATCCGATTTAGAATATCAAAGGAACAACAGCGAATCTAGAAGGACCATTTTAAAACAGTTTCTCCACCACCGCTGGTGTTGCTCAACACTTGAGTGCATTTAGACATTTCTTCTGAGCTGTGCAATTAGGACTCTACATTTTCTCTCACACCACTTACACCTCCCGTTCCCACCTGCATTTCATCACTCCAAAGAGCTCAGTGATTCAGGGATGAGTATTAGTCATTGTCTCTGTGTGGCTGACCCATCTGAACAGGGGAAGGAGACTCTGCATGAAGCGGAGGCTCTTATTTTCCAGTCCCTAATTACACCGCAAACCACTGTTTAAGAATATAGCAAAAAGAAACAGGTAACACGCCCACAAAACAGCCTCTTACCATATGAGTCAGCTGATTAAACCCACCATAATTAAAACGTACAAGACCTCCAACGAGCTTGTGTGTCCCTCGCAATGTTTTACTGTATCTGGAGTTTTCTTCTGATAGGTAACTTTTCTTATTCAGAAAATGGAGAATCACATACTGGCTCTGCGATTATGTGGTGGGGGTTCACCACAGAGCGACTGTACGTTCAGCTGGAAAAATGAATGTAATCATAGAGCAGTTGGAGCAGGCAGCAGCTGGTTTTCTGATACTCTCTCTAAAATCTGTCAAGTTAATGTGTGTAAAAGGCACTGGATTGTCAGCCCTGGAAACTAAAGTCCTCTGCCCAGAGAAGAGGCACAGCATGAGCGGTGTAAGCTCCCCCCCAGTGCCCAGGCAGTCAACCTAAGTCTTCAACTGGAGGAAATGCCTCCAGGGGAGGAATGGTTCAGTCTCCATGTTAATTCAGTCTCCTTTCCTGTTCATTCTCCAGGTTCCTTGAAGCCTTGGTCTCTCTTCTGCAACCAGGGTGCAAATGAATGTGACTACCGATGGGGTTTTGTGATACCAGGAACCTGTCTACTAGAAAACAAACTCGGACGGCAAATTCAGTTCAAGTTAGCCACCACGCAGCTGTCTACATTTTGGGTTGCTAGGGGGACTCTTGGTCAATAATAACCTTATGCCGGATTGCAACTAATGACTATTGGGGTTCTCTTGTCATTACTACAGCCCTAGCACAAGGTCTCAAAAGACCAAGTGACAGTCAAGTGTTGTGAACTACTCCATGACTTCCATAGTGATAAATATTAAAACCTGCAGGAGCACAGTTACTCCAGGCCAAATTCTGCCTGGAGAAATGAAACCGCCAGGGACCACGTCTGCTCAGCCACGGGGAGAACCTGACCCTTTAGTTTTGTTTATTCCAAGTTGATTTATACTTTGTGCTTATCAGTTACCCACAAAGGGGCTGATCCAAAGCCCACTGAGGTCAAGGGAAACACTCCAATAGGGTTAGGATCAGGACCCAAGGCCATAGTTCACCCCTATGCAGGGTATAGGACATTGCTAAGTCCCATATAAGCTCCATTTCTGAGGCCTTTAAGTGGGACCTAAGTGGCTTTGTGCCAGTCCTCTGCATAGAGCTGTAGCTCATCCTAGGTAACATAATATTCTAATCGCCAGTTATGATCACATTTACTACTCTCTGAAATATTGTTTAGATAAAACTCCTTCAAGCAGCCTCCCACATAAAACCCAGATAAACTTGGCCATCCTGACCAACCCCATCATCCCATCTAACCCCTCAGGGCCCTCCAAAAAGCCTGAGTTCATATTTGCAAGCAGTTTTGTGGTCCTGTAAAATAAAGCAATAGCAATTACTCATGGAATAACGGAGTAGAGAACATTTGCCTGCTGGAACTAGGAAATTATGTCTCCAGCTGTCTGGCTTTGTCCCCTTATGAGGCTGCGCACCATAATTCCAGTGAAACTTAGTTATACATTGTCTAACTCAGGATCTTCACTCACCTTGGCAGGCTGGCTAAAGCCCCAACATACATTTATATTCCTCCCATCCCCTATTTCAAAATGGGAAATTCACGACTACAAGCAGCATTGATCTTCATCAATTATGAGTGTATTACAATGATGCAATTCCTTTCATCTCAAAGGGCCCAAAATGCTTAACACGCTAGAGGCCAAATCCTGTCCTCATTTGCACCTGTGCAATGACTTCAGTGGTGTTTTTTGGCCATAAATATGGGCAGAATTTTGGCTCTTCCTATTTTACATATACAGTATCCAGGAATCATTTCAGTTCCCACTAGAATGAAAGCTTGGATGGAACATGGCTGCAGCACACTATAACAACAATTTAAGACAAGAGTCAAGTGAGGAACACCGTATCGGATTGAGACTACAGAGGACATTTAGGTAGGCAGAATAGATTTACTCAAATTTTAATTTTGTATGGACATTAGGCTACAACCTTGGAAGGAGATTGGTTTTCTGGTTAAGCACAGGTCTTAACTTCTATTCCCAATATTTCCTTAAGCTTCATTAGTGACCTTAGGCAAGTCATTTAGCAACCCTAAGGACTTGTCTACATGTGAAATGCTACAGCGGTAAGTAGGTTGACACTACCTACACTGATGGGAGGGGATCTCCTGTCAGTGTAAGTAACCCACCTCCACCTTGACGTAGCTCTGTCTACACAGCAACTTAGGTCGGCTTAACTACATTGCTCAAGGTGATGGATTTTTCACACCCCAGAGCAATGTAGCTAGGTCCAGTGTAAACCAGCCCCAAGACACCATTTCCTCAAGCTCACAATAATTATATATACCTACATACATCATACAAGTATTGGGAGGATTAATTCTTTTATGTTTGGAAACCACATTGAAAGTCTTGAATGGAAGGTGCTTATGATGGGCTATGTACCCCACACAATCCCCGAATGGGTTAATGTGGATCTGAAAAACCAGTTCTGTTCCCTGGCTGCATCTGAAGGGAAAGCCAGGCTTGACTGATCATGAAGCCCAAGTGGGCAGGAGCAGGCTGGTTGTTATAATGAGAGGAAGTTTGTAGCAGAAGCGGGCTGCAGGTCGGGAGTCTGCAGTCACTCTTTGGAAATGGAGAAGTGGTGAGGAGGAAATCCAGGGTGGAGAATAAGCGCTGGGATTCCAGCCCTGAAAGAAGGATCAACCCAGAGACGTTGCATGGAAGAAAGCCTCAGAGAGGCTGGGTCAGAAGAAGCCCAGGGAACTAGTAGCCAGGGATAGGACACTGCAACCTAGGCTGACAGTAAGGGTCCCTGGGCTGAACCCAGTGTAAGGAGGGCCTGGCTTCCCCTATCAGTCACTGGCAAAGTGTCATGAGCCCAGAACCAGAGGCCAGAGACCTGACACAAGGTCTCGAAATTAACCATTGGACTTTTGTTTGTTGAACTTTGTTACCCTAAAAGGGGCAGACATTAATATCATGACCGGGGTGGAGGGCCAAGGTACAGAGCAGAGATCACCACAGCGAAGGAGTGACTTTCACTCTGGCAACCCCTGCTGACAGTCAGCTGCTGTGCCACACCTGGCCACAAGGAGATGCTCCTGTGGTGAGTGAACACAGGACTGTAAAGCTTTACCTTACATTGAGATTTCGATGGGCACACCAATCGGAACAAGCACTGTCTGTCAAGGTGTCCCATTTTAAATATTTATCAGGCCCAAGCTTAGTGATTACTGATGCCTTGGTTTTTCAGAAATTACTGGGAGAATCAGGCTCCTTCAAGTTGATCCAAAAATTGAAGTACCCAAAAGCACTAGATCATGGGTAGGCAACCTATGGCACGGGTGCCAAAGGCGGCACGCGAGCTGATTTTCAGTGGCACTCACATTGCCCAGGTCCTGGCCACCAGTCCGGGGGGCTCTGCATTTTAATTTAATTTTAAATGAAGCTTCTTAAACATTTTTAAAACCTTATTTACTTTACATACAACAATAGTTTCGTTATATATTATAGACTTATAGAAAGAGACCTTCTAAAAACGTTAAAAATGTATTACTGGCATGCGAAACCTTAAATTAGAGTGAATAATGAAGACTCAGCACACCACTTCTGAAAGGCTGCCGACCCCTGCACTAGAGGCTTTTGAAACGTTTGGGCATGTTTCTGTAGCCATGGCATGATCTGCACCAACAGAAGCAGACTCCAAAAGGAATTCAATTCACTTATTTTCTTCCTTGGATAATCATCATCTGGTTTATAATGTGCCAAGCAGGCAGGAGCAAGAAGAACTGTATGTTATTCTGAAGCAAGGGCGGTATCACCATTTGTTTTGAGGGCCAAGAAATACATCCATATTGTGTACCATTATCCAAGTACTTATACTGAACAGCTTCACACATTATTAAGACTACTGTCCTGGCAACAACATTAGTTAAAAAGAAGAGAACACAATGAAGGGTCTATTCTGGAGCCAACCCCTAAACCCACTTTCCATGTTTGGAGGCACAATCCTGTTCCCCTCAAACAACTCCCCACCATTAATGATCATTGAGGGTGCAAATGTTACCAAACTTGACATGATGTGGAGAAACTGGATAAGGAAAAGTTATTTATTTGTTCCCATAATACAAGAACTAGGGGCCACCAAATGAAATTAATGGGCAGCAGGTTTAAAACAAATAAAAGGAAGTTCTTCTTCACACAACGCACAGTCAACTTGTGGAACTCCTTGCCTGAGGAGGTTGTGAAGGCTAGGACTATAAAGCGTTTAAAAGAGAACTGGATAAATTCATGGAGGTTAAGTCCATTAATGGCTATTAGGCAGGATGGGTAAGGAATGGTGTCCCTAGCCTCTGTTTGTCAGAGGGTGGAGATGGATGGCAGGAGAGAGATCACTTGATCATTACCTGTTAGGTTCACTCCCTCTGGGGCACCTGGCATTGGCCACTGTCAGTAGATAGGATACGGGGCTAGATGGACCTTTGGTCTGACCCAGTGCGGCCGTTCTTATGACATCCGCCAGTAAATACCCGATTTATAGTCACAGACCTTACAGGTGTGTAAATGAAGTCATAATGATGGTGCGTGCAGAGGCCCTCTAGAAAAAGCAAGCACTAAATGTTTGTCTAGGCCCTTGGGAGGAAAAACGCCACATCATTGGTAAAGAAGGTCACAAAATCTTTTCTTACCTTCTGATCGAGACTGTATGCCAGAATCCAGTCCTCCTGTTTGGGGTGGAATAGCAGGCTCTGGATGTAGAAGTTCAGCCGGTACTTTTGATACGTGGCCCCTTCGTCAGAGCTAATCAGTAAACTGCTCTCAATCTCCGGGTCAGTCAGCAACATAATCTGTATGGATGGAACAGTCACAATTAGTTAGAGAGGCGTCAAACAGAAGGACGAGGAAACAGCCAGGACTTGTAGGTAAACATGGTGAAAACTGATGCGTTTTAGTGACAGTATAAAAACCAGACTACACAACTCAAGTGTAGCAAACCTGTTAGAGCAAACCAATGGTGACCAACCTTCCTGAAAGTAAAGCAATATATGATAATTGTGAACGTGTATCTGAAGTATGTCGCAATCAAATAAACAGTGGGATCACTTAGAACAGGAGTGGCCAACCTGAGCCTGAGAAGGAGCCAGAATTGACCAATGTACATTGCCAAAGGGCCACAGTAATATGTCAGCAGCTTCCCTATTATCTTCCCGCCCCCGCCAGCGCCTCCTGCCCACCAGCAGCCCCGCCGATCAGTGCCTCTCCCTCCTTCCCTACACCTCCCGATTAGCTGTTTCATGGCTTGCAGGAGGCTCTGAGGGGAGGGGAGGGGAGGGGACGGGACGGGAAGGGGTGGTGTGGGGGCAGGGCCTGTGGCAGAGCCAGGGGTTGAGCAGTGAACACCCCCCAGCACATTGGAAAGTTGGCACCTGTAGCTCCAGCCCCGGAGTCGGTGCCTAGACAAGAAGCCGCATATTAACTTCTGAAGAGCTACATGTGGCTCTGGAGCCACAGATTGGCCACTCCTGACTTAGAATGAGCATAACTAATTACAATAGGTTAAAAGTTAAATGTAACAACCACTTTGTGATCATCAACAAGGTCTGAACCCGGGACAGCCAACCCCAAAGCACAAACTTTGCTAAGGTTAACAGCAACTGTTGATTGTTATCCTTTTCGAGATCTAGTCATCAGAGTAGGCAGACAGCACCCGGTGTGCACGCATGTTGCATCAGCAAAGGAAAATGTAGACTACAAAAAAAAAAAAAAGGTAATTGAAAATAATTCCCAGTAGCGGAATCTGTTAGATTGCAGAATAGTCTGAAGATAGAAGGTGGCAGAAAGTTTCATTGCTTGAGTTTTTAGAACCTGGCTGTCTGCAGGGAGCAATCTTGCTTTAGTAGGTGGATGTTTGATAACCCACTAGGTTTGAGCATTAGCCAGATAAACTCAGGGTTGTGAGTTCAGTCCTTGAGGGGGCCATTTAGGGATCTGAGGCAAAAATCTGTCTGGGGATTGGTTCTGCTTTGAGCAGGGGGTTGGACTAGATGACCTCCTGAGGTCTCTTCCAACCCTGACATTTTATGATTCTAATTTCCAAAATGCTGTGAATTATGGTTTCAGTAAGGTATCAGAAACAGTCTCTGCTCCGTGAAGTTGCTCCTTTAGCTTAGTCCAAGGGTGTTAGCTCTGGAAATACAGTAGATGTCTGGCTACTAGTGGCCACTCACCACCGATTAACTTATTAATTGGTCTGTATTGCTGATGAATCAGACAGAAGTGTGAGAGTCCAAACTCCT
Organism: Trachemys scripta elegans; assembly: GCF_013100865.1. Lineage (NCBI taxonomy): Eukaryota > Metazoa > Chordata > Testudines > Emydidae > Trachemys > Trachemys scripta. The sequence continues at coordinate 119,373,544 of NC_048304.1, read as the reverse complement.
GTCTCTGCATGAAGGAAATAGGTTTGAGAACTACAGAGAGAATGGTTTCAGTCTTCCAGCAAGAGGAAAAAAGCAATGTTACAAAGGAATAGAGTAGGAGGCACCACAAATGGCGAACAAAAGACCTTTGCCTGCAACAGGATTAAAGATCTGTATCATTAGTGTCATTTTTAAATACACAGTTTACTGTCTCTGAAAATGCCAGGCACGAATCAGCTCCTAGACAAGGCCAAACTGAAAGGAACAGCATCTAGCATTTCACAGTGGGAATTCTAATCTGTGTTCAGGCATTTCAGCATTTCTCTCTCTTCCCCCACCCACCATTCAGTAATAAAAGGCAGGCAGAGTCACAAAGAAGGGGTGGGGGACCCCACGAGACATCATTTAACACAAAGATCGTTCACAATAAATTAGGAGACACCATAAAGATCTAGATATATTAATCCAGCTATGCATATCCATGTGTATACATATGTAATATACATAGAAGATGTTCTGTATTTCTAGATGGATGACAGGTAATCCTCTAATTATGCAATACTGCATGGCAGTGTTGCTTGGCGGATAGCTCATTGGACTTGGATTCTGCCATTCTCCCGCTTGTGACCTTGGAGGAACCACATCAGCTCCCTGTTTCAGCGCCCCGTCTGTAAAATGGGGGGAAATGATAGCTCCTTTTGTAAAGTGTACTGAGATCTACTGATGAAAAGGACTAGATATGAACTAGGTATTATCAGGGCCGGCGCAACCCATTAGGCGACTAGGATGCTACAATTTGGGGGGCGGCGACCACGGTGGTATTTTGGTGGTGGGACCTTCCGCCACCTTTGCGGGGGGCGGCATTTTGGGGAGGGACCTTCCGCCGCCTAGGGTGGCAGAAAAGCTGGAGGCGCTCCTGGGTATTATTATATTTATTAGGAACGATCAAGTTCATTATCCTAAGGTAGTGACTTCATAATGACTGGCATACAAAAAGAATTACTATTAAAATGGAAATTCACAGATCATCCGCTATCAACGGGCCAAGTAAAGCTGTTTTGTTTCTCAGACCAAACCACCCAGACTTATACTAGTGTCCCCCCTCATTCTCCCAACGTTATTTCTGTGATAATACAACTACGGTTAAGCCGTATCAACAGGCAAGATGAATTCTCTATTCTTGTGTGAGTTTATGCACTGAAAAAGAAACATTGTTTATGCTGGTATTCGAAAAGATCACAGAGCGGAACACTAATTGTACTAGAGCAACTAGAGCAGAAATAAATGCAAATCAATGGCTTGATCCAAAGCTCATTGAAGTTAATGAGTCTTTCCATCAACTTCAATGGGCTTTGGGTGGTGACTGTCAGGAACATTTGTTCCCCCCCGTTCACTGTTCCCAGTATGAGGTTGTTCCAGATAGGGGAAGGCTGCCTTGCAACTATTTACACAGCTTTGGGAAACTGGGCCTGAGGCTTCTTTGTGTGCTCTGCGTTGTGTGTTCACCTAAGACCAGACCCACTCAGACAAACCACCAGGAATAGGCTTTATTCTGTAAAGGACATAGAACAGGATTACAGTCCAGCAGCCTCCTCTCTGCTTGCCTGCTACGTGCTCCCAGCTCAGTCAGTGCTGAGACCCCCTGCCAGGAGGGCAGAGGGTACGTCCTGGCAGGAACCCGGAAGTTCTCCCAACATGCCCCATTTTTCAATCCACATCTTGTAGTTCCCAGGGCTGCTGTTGAAGCACACTGGACCTTGGGCTACACATTGTTAGCCAAGCTCAGTTCCAGTCTCACATTCTTCTATTTTAGATACTTATATGACCCCCATTCCCATAGTATCTGCGCACCTGACCTCACAGTCTTTAATATATTTATCTTCACAACACCTCCATGAGGCAGGGTATTGCTTTTATCCCATTCTACAGATGGGAAACTGAGGTACAGAGAAACTAAGTAATTTAGCCAATGTCACATAGGGAAATCTGTGGTGGAGCAGAGAGTTGAACATAGGTTTCTCAAGGCTAGTGCCCTAACCACTAGATCATTGTTCCTTGATTTATATTGTTCTATCCTTGGTTTCTACATCGTCACCCACTGTACAAGACCTCTGTGATGGGGTGCCTGCCCCACATTGGGCTATAAGGGGTTAATAGAGCCCTAGGGAGGCTGTGCAGGAGACAGCCAATCAAAGAAGAGCTGAAGGGAGCTGCAGGGCAGAGGAAGACAGTTCTCTGCTGGGAGCTCAGGGAGAAAACTGTGTCTCTGGAGGGCTGAGAGAACTGTCAGCACCCTGGACAGAGCACTGCTGCTAACAGGGACCTGGGGAGCGAGAGAGAGCTCCTGGCTTGCTGCTGGGGTTTGCAGGCTGAGGCCCTGAGGCAAGGGCAAAGAGGATGCTGGAACCAGGAGGAAGTGGCCAGACAATTTGCTGCAATAGCCACTAAGGGAAGTGGCTGAACAGTGGACTTCAGGTCCCCCAGAAGGGGGAGCACAGTGTGTGGCACAGCCAGAGGGCTGTGTCGCTGAAGAGGATGTTGCGATCCTTGGAGAGACATGGATCCTAGAGCAGGAGTGTCAGCAGCAAGGCATCACCAGAGGAGGGCGCAGTGGCAAACAGAGCTAATCCCCAGGACAGCCTGCAGGAGGCACCACAGTGGTGAGTGAACCCCGTTACAACCTCATTTTAAGAAGACAAAACAAATTAGAATTCCCTAAGGTGACATCTTCAACACAGTCACCATCCACAGTGAAATCAGAACCCCAAGCTGATTACATGGAAATTTGAAAGCAAACTTGGTTACAAAATTTTTGCATGTAAACAGTCAGAGCTAGGAGCCCAAAAACAACAGCTAAAGCAGGAGAACTAGAAAGTGAAACTGACTGGAAACCAGGGGCGAAGGGGGAAAGAAGGAAGGGGTGGGAAGGGGAAAGACAGAGGGATTTGTCTAGTTTTATTTTCCAAACTGACAGAAATGTGAATGGTGAACAAATGATTTTTAAAATTCTTGTCTGGATAATCTAAGGTGTTTTTAGTAACACAAATTGGACTTTTCTTTGTCGTATAGAAGGCCAAATTCTGTTCTCAGGCACAGTATGACCCCATTCACCTGAGAATAGACATTATGAAGGCATCCACACGTTCATTGGGCAGCATTAAACACACAAAAATGAAGAAAACCCACCAACAATAAAACAAGTCATAATTTGAATGGAGTGTAAAACCTAATGGTCCAGGGAATAAAGCTAACCTCTCCCTGAGGAAGTTAGGAAGACACTGCCTCTATGGCCATGTTATTCCATCACTGCCCCCTTCATGATTTCTTGCATCTTCTTTTGAAGCATTTGGTCCTGGCTACTTTTGGAGAAAGGATCCTGGAGTATTTAGATTGTAACGTCCTAAGGGCAGGGACTACCTTTGGGTTACGTGTTTGCACATCACCTTGCAGAGTGAGGATGTGGTCTGTGATTGGGAGCCTCCACCCTTACCTCAAAGCAAGAACAATAATCAGAATGGAACACATGGTCAGATCCAGTTGGGCAATTCCAATGTGATGACCTCGGCCATAGTTTTTAATCTTCAAAATTTCCTTTTACATAATCGACTGTCCCATCTTCCCATCAAGTCGAGCTACTAAAAATGAAAGCCATATCCAAAAATATTCACATTTCCAGAGGGAGACCTTTGTTAAATGGGTCTTGGCATTGCTGTTTTTTCTATCTACGTCCAGGTGGACTGAAGAGCCAGCTTCCCCCAGCAAAGGTAATTACTTTCTGTTCAGATCAGTGCCCAGAAGCACTCAGAGCCCGTTTACTCATACCAGGCACAGTGAGCACAGGCAGCACTTGCTGATGCTTCAGATGAATTGGTTTTTTCCCCGCAGAAAGTCAATAGAGTCGACACAAGCTCCAGCAACCAAACACAAGGTGCCCATTTATCACCCCCTCCCTGAAAAGGCAGAAACTTTATTTGCTTTTCCTAAAGGTGACAAATGAACATAAAATGCAACTTATAGATTTTAAAACACTTCACACAAATCTTTCCCCTCCCCCTCTTTCTTCTTTGGTATTAGCTAGTGACACCAGACTGACTTAGAAAGTTAAATGGACCCTTGCTCTCCCGCTGATGCAGTTTGGAATGCCCTGTAAGATGATTCTTTATCTACTTCCAGGGATGGAATTCTGATCCTTAGATGGCAAAAAATGGTCTGAGTGACTGGAGATGTGAAGCTTCTGTGACTTTATCAAAGCAAGAACTGGTGTAAGTAATGTCTTCCTCCAAACCCTTCCAGTGAGCTTCTTCTCTCACATTGCTAAAGACAAGAAGTCCACTGACGTGAACAGAATGACCCCAGTGAAATATAGGTGTAAAGGAGAGAAGAAAGAGGTCCTTAGACACAACTGGACTCCCATCCACTTAGCGATGTGCAACATTCCCCCTACAGACCCCATTACTCAGCAGCTCTGAGTTAGGCCCAATGAACATAAGTGAGTCTAAGGGGATCTAAGTTGTTGTAAATCTCATGGGGTCAAATTCATCCCTGTGAAGAGGGCCAGCAGAAGTCCCATTCATCTCTTCAGTGCCCAAAATAAGGCTGTAGCATGGACTCAAGTGGTGCATAGGCCTTATGCTGGCAATCCACACCAGGATGAGTTTCAGCCATGGTGTGAGACTAGAAGAGAGGAGCGTAGCAAGAGAGGCAACTAATAGGAAGATGCAAGAATGTGTTTAGTTAAAGTAGAGTACTCCCTACTTCAGCTTATACAGCCTTGTGTTTTCTAATGGCTCCTCAGCATGTAAATTACATCAATTTAGAGTCTCTAACACTGCAGCTGAGTGCAAGAGAACTGGAAGGTAGAGGAGTCCCAGTGCAATTACACCTAATTGATGCCATTTTGAAACTTTGCCTGTGAATTTGGCCCACAGTTTTCCAAGAGCAGTATTGAATTCAGGGGTAACTGGGATCTGCTCATTCTGTAATTCACATGTGAATTTCAAAGTGATGCCTCTTGCCTTTAAACAGTCCAACTAACTCATTATTTGTGCCCATTGGGGACCCTTAATGAAAAGGAGATGAAACAACTCAGGCACGTGTAACCCATTGGTGAATGTGAGTTATAGCCCCCTCAGCCCCCCGTCCATGATGATCCTGGATATGAGTTGTTAGGAACAAGAAAATGTAGGCCATACTTGCAGGAGAGGGGGGGATTCTACCTGGGAAGTAGTGACTCTGCAAAATATTTGGGGGTCGTGGTGGATCATCAGCTGAACATGAGCTCCCAATATGATGCTGTGACCAAAAGAGCTAATGCGAACCTGGGATGCATAAACAGAGGACTCTTGAGTAGGAGTATAGAGGACATTTTTACCTCTGTTTTTGGCAGTGGTATGACTGCTGCCGGAATACTGTGTCCAGTTCTGGTGCCCACGACTCAAGAAGGAGGTTGATAAATTGGAGAGGGGTCAGAGATGAACCATGAGACTGATTAAAGGATTAGAACACATGCCTGATAATGATAGACTCAAAGAGCTCCATCTATTTAGTTTAAAGAGAAAGTGAAGAGGAGATTTGATTGCAGTCTATAAGGATCTGCATGGGGAACTTCACGCTAGCAGAGACTGATATAATACAATCCAGTGGCTGGAAGTTAAAGCTAGACAAATTCAGACTGGAAATAAGGCAAATTTTTAACAGTGAAAGTAATTAACATTTGAACAATTTACCAAGGCTCGTGGTGGATTCTCCATGATTGACGATTTTTAAATTAAGATTGGATGTTTTTCTAAAAGATCTGCTCTAGGAATTATTTGTAGGAAGCTCCATGGCCTGTGTTATACAGGAGGTCAGACTAGATGATCACAATGGCCCCTTCTGACCTTGGAATTTAAGAATCTTACAGCCCCAAGCTAACCCTTAGCTCAAATTGTAGCAGCTGATTCAGTTCTGGAGGTTCCCAGTTCAATCCCCAGTTTGACAGCCAACAAGGCAGCCATCACACAAGCAGATACTTTGGTGATGAAATCTAGAAAAAAGTCCACCAGCGCTGTAGTTTGGGTTAGACCAATTACACTTACCAACCAAGGGGGCGGGATAGCTCAGTGGTTTGACCATTGGCCTGCTAATCCCAGGATTGTGCGTTCAATCTTTGAGGGGGCCATTTAGGGAACTGGGGCAAAAAAAATCAGTCTGGAGATCGGCCCTGCTTTGAGCAGGGGGTTGGACTAGATGGCCTTCTGAGGTCCCCTCCAATCCTGATATTCTATGATTCTAAGCTCTTGTTGAAGGCACTAAGTTGTGCCAATGGCAGATAAATTAGGGTCAAAATTAATGTAAAGAAATCCTTGAACATTTACTTGAATATTAAAACAGGAGAGAATTGAATCAATGGCCATATCCCACATGTCTTACTCATGCAAGTAGCTTGGACCTAGTGTCCCACTCATCTATGCAGGTCTTCTTTCGTAATGGTAACTGGGATGTGGGGAAAATATGACCATTCATCTTCCCCTTCTGGGTAGCAGTCTGCACTGACTGTCACACACGCATTTGTTGGCTTCTACATCATGCACAGACCAATCCCAGTATCGTTGATTGTATTTGTTTTCCTCAATATATATTTCTGCTGAACTGGACACTTTGACTTCCCTTGCTGATGTGGGAATGGTGTCCTAAATCCCATGGCATTTTTTCTACCTCTGATGGGAGAACTGAACATTTTGCAACAGAAGATTAATACACAGCAAGCATCTAGTACGATTTCAGTTTTGATACATAAGCATTCAAGTTAAAATTCATGACCATTTTTAGGTTTGGGAACATTTTCACTAGTTCATGGGGGTTGTCTGAATGCTAGTGAGTAACCATGTGACCACTCCGTGAATCAGAACAAACAGAACTCAGAACTTATATTTGTGAAAATATTTACAGATCTCATGTTTTAGTATTTAATAGGACTGTTGATTAACTGCAATTAACTCACGTGATTAACTCAAAAAACGAATCGCAATTAACAAAATTAATCGTGATTAATCGCAGTTTTAATCACGCTGTTAAGCAATAGAATACCAACTGGAATTTATTAAATATTAAAATGTATTAAATATCAAATATATTTATTTAAATTACAACACAGAATACAAAGTGTATAGTCCTAAATTTATCATTTTACAGTGCAAATATTTGTAACAAAAATAATAACAAACAAAAATAATATTTTTCAATTCACCTCATGCAATCTCTTTATCATGAAATTGCAACTTACAAATGTAGGTTCTTTTTGTTACATAACTGCACTCAAAACCAAAACAATGTAAAACTTTAGAGCCTACAAGTCCACTTAGTCCTACTTCCTGTTCAGCCAATCGCTAAATCAAACAAGTTTGTTTACATTTACGGGAGATAATGCTGCCTGCTTCTTATTTACAATGTCACCTGAAAGTGAGAACATGCGTTCACATGGCACTTTTGTAGCTGGCATTGCAAGGTATTTACATGCCAGATGCTTCAGCCACCATTCCAGAGCACATGCTTCCATGCTCATGATGCTCATTAAATTTGTGACTGAACTCCTTGGGGGAGAATTGTATGTCTCCTGCTCTGTATTACCTGCATTCTGCCGTATATTTCACATTATAGCAGTCTTGGATGATGACCCAGCACATGTTGTTCATTTTAAGAACACTTTCACTGCAGATTTGACAAAATGCAAAGAAGGTACCAATGTGAGATTTCAAAAGATAGCTACAGCACTCGACCAAAGGTTTAAGAATCTGAATTGTCTTCCAAAATCTAAGAGGGAGGAGGTGCGGAGCATGTTTTCAGAAGTCTTAAAAGAGCAACATTCCAATGCGGAAACTACAAAACCCGAACCACCAAAAAAGAAAAACAACCTTCTGTGGGTGGCATCTGACTCAGATGCTGAAAGTGAACATGTGTCGGTCTGCACTGCTTTGGATCATTATCGAGCAGAACCCGTCATCAGCCTGGACGCATGTCCTCTGGAACAGTGGTTGAAGCATGAAGGGACATACAATTCTTTAGTGCATCTGGCATGTAAATATCTTGCGATGTCAGCTACAACAATGCCATGCAAACGCCTCTTCTCACTTTCAGGTGACATTGTAAATAAGAAGCAGGCAGCATTATCTCCCGTAAATGTAAACAAACTTGTTTGTCTTAGTGATTGGCTGAACAAGAAGTAGGACTGCTTGGACTTGTAGGCTCTAAAGTTTTACATTGTTTTATTTTTTGTACATAATTTTACATTTGTAAGTTCAACTTCCATGATAAAGAGATTGCATTACATGTATGAAGTGAATTGAAAAATACTATTTCTTCTGTTTTGTACAGCGCAAATATGTGTAATAAAAATAAATCTAAAGTGAGCACTGTACACTTTGCATTCTGTGTTGTAATTGAAATCAATATATTTGAAAATGTAGAAAAACATCCAAAAATATTTTAATAAATGGTATTCTATTATTTTTAACAGCGCAATTAATCATGATTCATTTTTTTTAATTGCTTGTCAGTCTTAGTATTTAACCATCTCTACTTTAGGCTGAGCCAATCTCACCAGGGTTCCATACTGTTGGCAACATTTCCCCATCATTTTGCCCTGGGTATGGAGTTCATGCAAATGTGGGACAAGGCTATTTGCCTTGTATGATGAAGTTCCTCTCCTCTTGCATCTTATACTGCTTGGTATTGATGGGGGTGTGAAGGAAGCACTGAGGTGGGGAAGGATTCTGTAAAAGAAAGATCAGCGGACACAAACAGCAACTTCTGGTTCACTTCAGAGTCACTGTGGACTCTGCTCAGAAAAACACGCATGAATGGTTGAAATGAACTAATACAGAGGCTGTTCTGGTTGCCAGTGAATTCCAGCACAGGGCAGTGCACATACACACAGGTCATTATCATGTGCTAATCGATGTATGAATGTGCGTCAGTTGGAGGGGCTGGGGTATAGGAGCTTTTCCTCTCTCGGTTTGGTCTTCTACAGATGTAATGCTCTCACAATTCCCCACTTTGGGCCAGGTCCTGAAAATCTCTGAATACCCATAATTCCCTCTGAAGTGAACAGAAGCTGTTCTCTCAGTACCAAGTCTTTATTTTGTTTGTCTTTACTGAATGCCGAAGCGCTGCTTGCAGTCCAGCACACTTAGAGAGTGAGAAATATCAACCTTCCCAAGAAACCAGCTGCTTTCCCTACAGCTGGAATGAATTCTTAAAATAGATCCCTTTCCTTTAAGGTAGTCTTAACTAGGAAAGAAAAACAGAGCCACCTGCTCCTTGAAGGCTTTCTGTATGTAGCTTCAACTTTTCTTATTCAAGAGCTGAACAAACCCAAAGATTTTATTTCCCTTTGTTTTTATTTGTGGCAAGCTGCCTAACAACTTAGCAAGCTCTGTGAAAATTACTCCTCTCCTCAAACTCTATTACTCCCAAAATAGGAAAATATCATTGAAGACAAGAGCGACAAGAGTTCTCTGACTTAGCGCATTAATTACTGCACAGTGTCAGTACAGAGCAGAGTTAAGGTTGCGGAGCATTTCCCTACTTTACCACGTTTGTATTTCTTTTAACTTTCACCTTCCTTCTGAATGTATTATGCTTGTTTTGGGGATAAATACACCATCGCCCCTGTTATATTTTATTCTAAGTTACTGATATGTGCTCTCAGGTAGAGAGGGAAACAATTTCTCATCCCACAATATTTTCGAGATTTCAGAAATGAGTCCCATTCTACACTGGGAGGAAACTGAAACCTTACAATGAAAAAACAGGGAGACACCCCTACATCCCTGAATAGCCAACAGCCTGGTACTTTGTGCCCTCACCTAAGATGTAGAAGACCTGCGTTTGAGTCCCAGCACCAAATCAGGCAGAATAGAGACTCAAACTGAGGTATCTCACAGTCCAGATGAGTATCCTAATCACTGGTCTATTTGCTATTCTGGGGGTTTCTTGCCAATAAACTTGATTTTGATAAATCAGCATTTTGCAACCAAAAAAACCTCTTCCTTCCCCTTTGCTACATCTTATCTTAGAATTAATCTGGAAACTATTTTACTTAGTTGATTTATTTGTATCCACTTGCCTAATTACATTGCAAGCTCTGTAAAAAGAATAATCTGTTCCAACCCTGTATTTACCAGAATAGAAGCATATTAAAAAACACTAAAAAACAGTTCCCTTGACTTATGTGACATTTCTTGTTTGTTTGTTTTCTATAAGAGTGTCTTATACCTTCCTTCTGCCTGGCCTCCCAGACAAAATGATTCATTCAACAATGCCCAGTCTTGCCCTCCCACCCCTACTTTTGCTTTCCATACCTGGACTGGCACGCTATTCCATATGCTAAAACAGTGAAGAGATTGAAAACTCTAAACTGTGTCTCTTTGAATAATGGGCTGTATCCTGTAGATTTAAGAGACAGAAAAGCCATCATATTCTGCCAACACTGACTTGTGCATAAATCCAAGGAAGATAGAACCCGGCTTTGTCAAGCACTGAAAGAAATTGTATCCAGTATTCCTTCTGATAGTGGCTAGCTGGATTTCATAACAACAATTTTCAATATCTTATTATGGGTATTATAGCAGTGTTAAGAGAAACTGAGATCAGGGCCCCATTGTGGTGAATGCTGTGTAATGGCAGCTTAAGAGACAGTCCCTAACCTGAAGAACTGAGACCACGTCTACACTAGAGACCTTACAGCAGCACGGCTGTACCGATGAGGATGCACCGCAGTAAGATCTCCCCTGTAGCCATTCTATGCTGATGGGAGGGAGCTCTCCCGTCAACATCATTAAACCATCTGAACGAGCGGCGGTAGCTCTGTTGGCAGGAGAGTGTCTCCTGCCAACATAGAGCTGTCCATACTGGTGCGTCTGTCTGGGTAACTTGTGTCAGCCGGGGGG
>NC_048304.1:119289176-119357750 GCF_013100865.1 Trachemys scripta elegans | reverse complement strand
GGGGGGTGCGCCGGGCCGCCGGGGGCCGGCAGTGCTGGGCGAGCCAGGGGTGGTCGGCCGGGGCCGGCACCCCAGGGCCCGAGCTGACCCAGGCTGGAAACGCCGGGGGGCCAGCCTGGGCCGCGCCTCCTCCCCCCACACCCCCCTTACCTGCTTCAGGCTTCCCGCGAATCAAATATTCGCGGGAAGCAGGGGAGGGGGCGGAGACTTTGGGGAGGGGGAGGGGTTGGGCGGGGGTGTGGGCGGGGCTGGGGGCGGGGCCGGGGGCCGTGGAGTGTCCTCCATTTGGAGGCACAAAATATGGTAACCCTATGTTTCACCATCAATGCAACTTTTGATGTAATAGTTCAACAGGCATGTAGACACTGTATGCAACATACACCTAATTTCAATCATGAATGTATCTCTTTAGAATGTGTCTATAGTATTTCTACGACTCTTCTTACCATCCAGATACCATGGTGATAGGCACCATGTGAGACCATAGACAAACAGACAGGCCCTGGCATGTGTGAGGATTCATGCAGAGATCCTCAACTGAGCAATTCTCCATGGAATTTGGGGGTTGGACAAAGGTAGTTTTAAGATCTTGGGGCTATCAAGTCCAATCCCTAGTGTTAATTAGAGCAACCTGTAGGCAGTTATAATTCACAGCCGCTACCAACAGCCGCAGGAGCTCAAAGTGCAGAGAGGATAAGGTGTGCTTAAGGGAGCCCTGTGCCATGCCCACTTCACCTGCCAGCAGATCCTACATGGTGAGTGGGAGGAGCAGTGATACAGGAGCCACTGTCGAAGCTATGAGTAGGCCCCTACCAAATTCAGGGCCATGAAAAACGCATTACAGACTGTGAAGTCTAGCCTCCCCCACCCCCCATGAAATCTGTATAGTATTTCATGGGGGAGACCAGCATTTATCATATTGGGGGTCCTGACCCAAAAGGGAGTTGCAGGGGGGGTCACAAGGTTATTTTTAGGGGTCGCAGTATTGCCGCCCTTACTTCTGCACTGCCTTCAGAGCTGGGCGGCTGGAGAGCGGCACTGGTTAGCTGGGCACCTGGGTCTGAAGGCAGCGCCCCACCAGCAGCAGTGCAGAAGGAAGGGTAGCAGTACGCAACCCCCCTCCATAACCTTGTGACCCTCCCCCAACTCCTTTTCGAGTCACAACCGCTACAATTACAACACCGTGAAGCTCAGATTTAAATAGCCGAAATCATGACATTTACTATTTTTAAAATCCCATGACCCTGAAGTTGACCGAAACGGACCGCGAATTTGGTAGGGCTCTAGCTATGAGCCACGTGAGCCTCCTCTTATGCAGAGGGAAGTGTCCAAATGTTTATTGACTAACCTGGATGTATCCGAGCCTACAGATGTGTGTATACGTGTCTGTGGCTTTGTACGCAGACAGTGACAGAGTCAAATCCTCTGGCAGATTCTCAGTTAGTGCAAATCATGCTAACTCCACTGACCTCAATGGAGCTATGACAATTTGCACCAGCTGAAGATCTGCCTCTCAGACATTATTTCGCCTCGCGCAACCCCATCCACTTGACTAGGGTTGTGCAGGGTGTGAATCAGTGCAGAATTAGGCTCATTTGTGTTAAGGATAGCACAGATTCGGCAGACCCGCAGCTGCAAGTTTAATGCAATAGTATAATGCAGTGTGATATATTTCTGTATAACAGCCTGCACAGGTACCAAAAAACCCACCAGCCATCAGTCAGAACCTGTAACTAAAGTGTCAGCTTAAGGTGGCGATAAGCTCCCCGGGTACATGCAGCAGATGTGATAAGGCAGTTGTGGAAATAGTATACTACACACATCTCAGGGGGAGCGAACGAACACTGGAAAAGCAGAATGTTGAGCCAACAGGATTTGATTGTTTTATCACAGAGCGGGTTAGGCGAGTCATAGGCCAGAGGGAAGGGCTGGGTCTGAAAATGGGATTTGAATAAGAGTCTGAGAGTCAATTATGCAGAGTTTATAAAGGTTGTATGGGGTAAGAAGTCCTTTTTCACTGGATGTGTGTGGGGGGTGGGGTGGGGAGGGTGGAATTGAAGACAAACAATACTGTGCCACCCCTGCTATGCTGGGCAGTTTTCTGTCATATTCAGCTTGGGTCATAACAATAATGATCATATTTTACACTGAGTATATAGACGAGGAGCTCAAAGCGTTTTACAAAAATGCATTACTTAAGCGTCACACTACTTCTGCAGGTAAGTAGATAGGTTGTAGGTATGAGGTAAACTGGTGTTACTTCCCTGCTGCTGCCCCCATCTTACAAATGGATAAACTGACGTACAAAATTATTAAGTGACTGTCCAAAGGGGACACAGTCAGTAGTAAAGCGAGGAACAGAAATCTGGAGTCTTGGCTCCTAGCACCCCACTCTGACCACTAGCCACTCTTCCACAAAAGCCGACTAAGCCCAGATGTTGTAGATTAATGGAACGCTAAAATCATTTTTTTCTTCTCTCAGGTGAGCACAGTAAAATCCCATGCAGCGAAATAAACCTGTGAAAGGAATACATTTGCTGGGAACAAAATCAAAGTCTGCACAGTAACAGTCAGAACCGTTTAGATGAATATGATGCAGTGCTGGATTTTTATTTTTATTTTTTTATTTCCCTGTCTTTAGCAGCAGGAGAACACTTCTCCTGTGACAATGCTCTATCCTGCAGGAAAATAGGAACTACTGTCTAGCAGAGAGCTACGGTCCACCTAGTCTGATAAACTGTACAATTCTAGATGCCTTGCAGAGATGTGTCATCAAAACCCCACTGTGCTCGTAATAGAGTGAAGAAAGTTCTTCCTGACCCCAGCTAGTGATCCGTTTATGCCCTGAAACCTGACAATAAATCACCTTTGTAATTTTGCCTTAGCTAGTGCAAGTGTTGAAGATTTTTTTTTCATATAACTGTTTAATCTTCTTGCTGAGATATTTGTCATCCTCATCCACTGCACTGTCATTGTAATAATTAGAGCTAGCTAAATACTAATCGAGAAATTTGTCAATCCGCAAACGTTGCTGTTATTTCACTGAATAATTTATGTGATGAGTATTTTCTTCCTAGCATTCAAACAGTTCTAATGATAATACAGTATTTGTGCCTAATTCATCAAAGTAATAACAGGGTTGCCTTTTCCATTTCCTCCAACTTTTTATAAAATGTATGATGTTATTTGTTCAAATTTAAAAGCAGGAAAATGGTGAACAGTTTTACTGCTAATTAGCAAATATAATTAAAAAGAAACAGCATCACATTTTGGTGCTTACAGAAACATTACAGAGATAATTATATCGGCCTATGTGTTTATACAGTATCCATTGCCATGGTATTTGATCACCTCACATTTATTAAATAATGTAGTTTCAAAACACTGCTGTGAGCCAAGCAAGCATTGTTACTTCTGTTTTGCAGGTGGGGAGCTGAGTCACAAAAAAGACTAAATGATTTCCCCAGCATCACACATTGAGTCCGTGGCAGAGCCAGGAATTGATCCCAGACCTTCTGAGTCCTAAACTACTGTATTTGATACAAGACTAGTATGTTATATTCATATCCTTCTGTTTTATAGCCATGAATTGCATCTCTTCTTCTCAGGCTAAGGACAATACATTGCTGATAAATAAGAATCTACCTTAGCCTCCATGCAAGATTCAAGTCCAACCCCAAACTCCGTGCGGCTATGAAAAGTTTTGGTATGCATTTTTGTAACTTTCTTTTAAAATTCCACATTGTTGGCCACCTCGTTGGACTAAGGACCAGGGCCGCCCTAAGGATTCAGGGGGCCTGGGGCAAAGCAATTTTGAGGGCACCTTCCATAAAAAAGTTGCAATACCATAGAATACTAAATTCTTCTCGTGGGGGCCCCTGTGGGACCCTGGGACAAATTGCCCCCCCGGGCGGCCCTGGTAGGGACCAGAAGCAGTAATCACAGGCTTGTAGAAGTTAGACCTGGAAAAATCCTTTTAGGTCATCTACTTTATAGTGCTGTCAATTTCCCAGTGGTTTGTCCAGTCAGGTTTTAATTGGCCCAAACAATAGGTGCGTCCAATCACGTCCCTCAAGATGACTTGCACAAAGCCTCTCTGAAATACTGCAGAAGAGGACATTTTGCAGTACTTCTAAACTTTCTCTGGTGCCTTCTCCAAAGCCCAAAGTCAATGAAAGTCTTTTTGCTTACCTCACTGGATCTGGCTCAAGCACCCGGAGATTAAAGCAATCTATTCATTCACAGAACAGGTATAGTGCCACTGCATGCTATCATCCCCACACCAACCCTATACATGTGCCTCCCCCTTCATCCAAGCTGACCACTTCTGGGGAAAGAGGGACATTACTATTAAGCTCCATGGCTCATTCAGGCCTGAGCCTCTCTGCTTTGACAAGTGCCGCTATTTAGTGTCGATTGTGATGGTGCTTTTGAGGTGGACACCTGCCAAACAAGATCACCAACTACAGTCACATAAACCACTGAGCTGACATCAGACAGTAACATTGTTCAGTCACTCCTGAGCTGGGCTGGCTTCCTACAGCAGCCTAGATGTGAAAGGCTGTGTATCCCACTTCAAGTTCAAGCCAATCAGTTCCCCAATCAACTCTTTCTTTAGGGCCTGATTCAAAGCCCATTGAAACTGGTGAGAATCTTTCCATTCACTTGAAGGGGCTTCAGATCAGGCCCTTAGTAAACAGCTGGTATTTTGCTTCACATAACTCAACTGCTCTATTAAGTCTAAGTGAAAGGTACATCTGAGAAATTTTATCAAGGGAGGGGGGAGAGGAGGTTAATCAATGAACTAGGTTTTAGACAAGAAGCCACTAAAGAGAATAACATGACCCAGAGTACAATGTTTCGGCTTTGGTTTCTGGGTAAGTTTTATGGGTCATCATGACTCTTGTAGCATTTGCAAATCTGTTCTGACAGGAATGTTAGGCTGCTATAGAGCGATAGCAGATAATTCACCAGAGATTTGAAACTCCAGTGAACATTCAACATTTGCATGAGCCCTGGACGAGTTAGCTTTTATGTCGGCGCCTGGCTGATTCTGAAAGCTCAACCGGCTTCTCTCACCCATTAAAATTAATTTTAAAAGCCTTTTAAAAAGTTTCGCTCTGTGCTAACCAACTTTCTAGAAACTTTGCCATCTGATTTTTTATTAAATAAATGAGTTTATGTTATAAGCATCTATGTTTAACTAAGCGAAAATAAATTGCAAGCCTAGGTAAATAATACACCGCTGGCTGACAAACTCGGCTTTTCATCCTATTTCTGTCTTGGGATTCCATCTATGAGTCATGCCTAAATCTAAGGACGGCTTCCTTCTAATCAGCTCCCTTGCTGGAACGCTACACCAGTGAGCCATGCAAGGGACCAAACTACAGCTTTCTCAACCTTGGATATAGTCCAGCCAAATGAAGGTTGAGGCACATTTGTAAGGCACTGCCGCTACCTCTAAAGGCTAGAGGATTTCGCTTGTCCCTAGAGCTGTGTGAATAATGGATTTTTCCGTTCATCGGCAATTTTAAAAAAGAAAAGGCTCCATCAATAAAATCATTTTGAGTTGGACTGAATCGAACATTTTCAAAGATGTCGGCTAATTGAAAGAAGTTTCATTTGACAAAATGAAAATGTTTTGTTTAATTTTTGAACATTTTAAAATATTTTTGAACTTCTAAAATAAAACTAAACGAACAATTAAAATTAAAAGTTGTTTCATACCAAAAAAACAACCAAAAATGTTTCTGTTAGCCAGAAGCTAGGAATGGGTGATAGGGGATGGATCACTTGATGATTCCCTGGTCTGTTCTTTCCCTCTGAGGCACCTGGCATTGGCCACCGTTGGAAGACGGGATACTAGGCCAGATGGACCTTTGGTCTGACACAGTATAGCCGTTCTTAGAAAATGTTAAAACAAAACATTTTTTAAAAATGAACAATTTAGCAAAACAGACAGAAATTTATGAACCATTTCACTGTTGCCAAATCTGCAGTTTTCAACAACAAAGTATTGACAGCCAAAAACTTTTCCATAGCTCTATGTTTCAGTTTTACCAATCTGGCCTCTTTCCTGGCCTTAAGTTCAATCTGAAAAGCCTCAATACTACTTCCTAATTTATCCTTATAATTACATTTTCCATTTCTTAAAATATTGCCTTAGCAAATTCAATTCAAAGGATATTAGGGCATAACATTTCTACTCTCTTCAGAACATAACACACATATCACGCTTATTTTTGAGGTCAAGAGGCAGCAGTTGTCTGCACGATTCTCTGTGGTTCCAAGGTTTTTAGCCAAACATAACCCTGATAAATTTTCACATTGTAACTTCAGTGCCACATTTAACTCTCTTGTAGCCATAGATCTCAGCTAATTACACAATTTGTTGGACGAGTGGAGCAAAATGGGCATCAAATGACAAAATACTTCTGTGATTCAAACGCAGATTTGGCTCTGCTCATCGATACACTTTGATCTTCCTCCTCTGTATTCTCCAGAAATAGAGTAAATGGGACATATTCAGATCCAGCATAAGTAGGCGCAACTGCCAGTGAGGGTAATGGGTGCAGGGCCGGCTCCAGGCACCAGCCCACCAAGCATCTGCTTGGGGCGGCGCCTGGAGGGGGGCGGCGCGGCGGGGCGCTCTGGCCCGAGACCGGGGCCGCGACTGGGCCCGCTGCCGGGGAGAACGGAGCCGTGGCGGGCTCGCCGCCCTCCCCCCGGCGCTCTGGCCGGTGGGGAGAGCAGAGAGCCCCGGCCGGGCTCGCCGCCCTGCTCCCGCGCTCTGGCCGCCGGGGAGAGTGGAGAGCCCCGGCCGGGCTCTCAGCCCTGCTCCCGGCACTCTGGCCGCCGGGGGCTCTCCACCCTCCTCCCCGGCGCTCCGGCGGGGGGGGGGGGGGCGGCGGGTGGCTTTTTTGCCTAGGGCGGCAAAAAAGCCAGAGCCGGCCCTGAATGGGTGTCTAGCTGCTTACATCAAAGCATTCAGAGAGCACTAGCAAGATCCAGGAGCCAAGTGCATGATAGAGCCAATGTCAACATTTGCTTTTCCTCTGCTTCAAAGGTCTGGACCCTATTGAGGGTTACGCTGACCTCTGTGAAGTTGGTTTAAGTTGTGGTTTCGCTGGCAGCTTTTATCCACCATGGGCCTTCAGGAAGTCACAGGAATTGAAATGACAAAGACTCATGCTCAGTGTATCTGATATGATCCATGCCCCTCTCAATGTAATTCTTCTAGAGCCAGCTAAAAAGAATGAAGTCAGGAAGGAAAATGCAAAAGGTCTCTGACTGTGAGTAGAGCTGGGTGGGAAATGAAACTTCAGAAATGCCAAAAACATTCCCATTCCACACGGGGACAAAACAGAGACCTTCTGAGGATTTTCAATCAAAAACCAGAGAGAGACCGATCGTGATGACTGGGGCCCGGTAGCCCCGCCCCACTTGTGAACCTGACTGTGGGAAAGTGGATACAAGTGTCACAAAAATCCATATGTGATGTTAGCAGACCAGGTGCCAGCTCATGACAAGGCCCTTAGGTCTCAACTGAACACTGACAAACACATATCTGGAGACCAGGCTGGCTCACCTTTGTGTTAGCGTTGTTAAGGTAGGTATCAGAGTTATAAAAATGTGTTTAGACTTTCTGAAATGCTTGTAGGGTGCTGTGTGTATTAATCTCATGTATAACATCTGTACCCCATGCTATAATGTGCTATTAAATGTTTGCATTGTAATCCTCTGAAATTGTGTAAATCATCAATCAGGAAAGAAGCATTAACTAATGTAAAATGCTGGCTTCCTACAGAAGGTTTCAGTCCTGCCCACCAAGAAGGCCCATCGAAACCAAATAAGCCATTGTGACACATCAAAGAACAAAGACTTTGTTAACTGCATTCCTCCCACGCCTCTCACCCACTAATTGGAGACAGGCACGTGGACTTATCTCATCATCTTGAACTCTGAGGGGACGGGAAAAAAAATCCCTAACAAGAAGAAACTAGATCTCTATACTGGTTGGACTTTGGGAGGGCAAGATTTCTAAGCACAAGCAAGGGATCCCCAGATGCTTAGCCCTAAAGCACATATAGCACTTGCATGTTACAGCAGCTTCTGTCACCTTTTGAAACCTATGACTGTAACTCATTTGTGTGTTTATATTTATCTGTTCAAACCTTGTAAATAACTTTCATTTCTTTTTCTTAGTTAATAAATCTTTAGTTAGTTTATTATAGGATTGGTGTAGCGAGGTGGTCACCCACTCCTGCCCTGAGGGGTATAAAGACAGCCCTGGGAGAGGGCTGTGGCAGGGGAAAGCAGCTACTAGGCTGATTGGGGAAGCAGCCGCAGCTGGGCCACGCCCCAATCAGGCCTCAGCTGGCCCTATATAAGAGGCTGGGAGCCAGGAGCTCAGCAGTCTCTCTCTAGCTGTAGGGGGAGATGGATCTAGCTGCAGGGACCTGAGCAGAGTACCTGAGTGGAGCAGGGCTGGGGAAAGGCAGAGGAGCTGGGGAGGCTGCAGCCTGGAAAGCCCCAGGCTGTGGCCTCGCAGAAGGCCAAGGGGTACTGGGGGTTGCAGAGGGCAGCCCAGGGGTAGGCAAAGGCAGCAGATCCAAACCCAACCTTGCCAGTGATGAGTAGGCGGCTACTGCAGTCTGCCCCAGGGGGCTAGACAATGACTGGCAGTAGCCTTATACTGAGGTGAGGTGGGGATAGGGGGTTGGGGGTTTCCCTGGGAGGGGGAGACCCAGACTGTGGGGGTACTGCCAGGGGGCAGCACCCAGTTAAAGGGGCACCGGGGTTCTGGGAGGGACATGGGGGCCAGTGGCAGCAGGACACTGGCCTGCAAAGGGCGCTCTGGAGGCTGGATGAGCTAATTCCCCGAGACAACCAGCAGGAGGCAACGCAGGGGTGAGTCCCACATCACTACAATTGGCTACATGTGTTGTCTTTGGTATAAGATCTACAGTGCCATTGATCTGGGATATGTGACCGGTCCTTTGGGCCTGGGAGTAACCTGAATATTGTTGTGGGGTTTTTTTTGATGTAAGGGATGATCTATCACAAAGGCAGCAAGATAGACCAGAGTACCCAAGGGGACTGTCTGTGGCTCCATGTTAGGCTGTTATAATGCCTGAGGAGTTTACATGAGATACGTGGCTGCTGAAATCTAAGTGTAGAACTCACAGCCCATTTGGGGTTTGTGCCCTGCTTCTTAACAGTCTGCCCTGAGGTCGGTACTCAGGCGTTTGAGCCACTGCAGGACAGTTTGCCACTATAACCGTAAATGTAGATGAGAAGAGGTGCAAAAGAGAGAGAGACTGGGTTGGTCCAAAACAAAGGCCTCCTGATATAACTTAAGGACAGTGTTAAGGCTGTGTCTTGTAAATAAGAGCAGGGCAGGGCTGCCCAGAGGGGGAGGCAAGTGGGGCAATTTGCCCCAGGCCTCGCAGTAGCCCCCACGAGAAGAAAGTATTCTATAGTATTGCAACTTTTTTTTAATGGAAGGGGCCCCCGAAATTGCTTTGCCACAGGCCCCCTGAATCCTCTGGGCGGCCCTGGAGCAGGGTGGGATTGGAAATCAATGAACCAAAATTGGCGTGTCAGAAACTCGACTTGAGTGGTGGACAAAATTATGAGAGGATGGGCTATTCCACCCATCACTCTCTTTTCGGGTCCTTAAAAGAAAAGACTTTTTGAGGGAAAATCAGGGATGGACAGATGTGAACACTGTCTGACTAAAAGATGAGAGAAGGGGAAAAAGCAAGCTTCACCATCATGGCTGGCACCCCCACAGCCTCCTGAGATCTTCATCCTAATTTGGAGCGATGTCCTGACCAGACTGGGCCAGAAAGAGGGAACCAGATAACACCACTAGCTCCATCCGCTCCAGCTAAATCCCAAATACCAACTGGGAGTGAGTGTGTGTTATTTTCCTTCCCCCATCTTATTTTCTCTCTTTCTGTCCCTCTTCTTTTGACTTCTGTTTAATTAGAGTCTTGCTCAGCTAGCCCAGACTGCATATTCTGCAATACTGCTGGAAGCCTGGGAGCAGAAAGGTAGATAAAAGCAATGCCCTTTAAGATCCCAATGCTGCTACAATTTTGCCAGGTCTTGGAATGGCTAGGGAGGTTGTGTGCCTGGCCTGTCTTTTTCCACCACTGAGACTGGACGTGAGAGTCAACACCAGAGACAAAAGCTATTGTTGCTGATCTCTTCTCTTCCCTCTTGTGTGTGTTTGTCTTGTTTTATCTTCTAGGCAATGGGACATTAACAGTAATAACCACTCCTGGCCATTTCAACTAACTTTTTCTCTTTTCCTCACAAACAACAGCTATCACCATCTTTAATGCTATCTAAAACACTGTCAAATAAGAGTTATCCCCTCTTCCAAAGATTCTCAACAGCTAGAGAAAAAGGGAACAAGAGAGGTTGTTAAAATGAAAGCCTTACTTCATACTTTGTTTCAAATGCTTTAACTCTTTTTCTCTCTTCCTTTTTCCTGTATCTCTAACAAAACATTAAAAAGGACTTTTTAATGGTGTGTTTGCCCAGTACTAAGCAGGCTGAAGTCTCCGTATACTAATTGTTTAACACTGTTTAAAATTGGACAGTAATAGGGTCATGTTAATACCTTTGACTCTTTGGACATTTATTCCATGTAAATTAAATGCAACAGATCCCAGAATACAATCTTAGAATACCAGGGTTGGAAGGGAGCTCAGGAAGTCATCTAGTCCAACCCCCTGCTCAAAGCAGGACCAGCCTCAACTAAAATCATCCCAGGCAGGAATTTGTCAAGCTGGGCCTTCAAAACCTCCAAGGATGGAGATGCCACCACCTCCCTAGGGAACCCATTCCAGTTCTTCACCACCCTCCTAGTGAAATAGTTTTTCCTAATATCCAACCTAGACCTCCCACACTGCAACTTGAGACCATTGCTCCTTGTTCTGTCATCTGCCACCACTGAGAACAGTCTAGATCCATCCTCTTTGGAACCCGCTTTCAGGTAGTTGAAGGCGACTATGACGCCACTAGCCTGTTGTTTAGGGCATTCATAGGAAGGTGAGAAACTCAGGTACATGATCCAAGAGCAAGGACTTGAATCTGTCTCCCCCACATCCTAGGAGTGAGCCTGCATCCCCAGGCTAAGGGGTCTCTCTGTCTTTCACACTCCGACCAGAAATTCCATTCTGGATCTGGGAAACCTTTCCCCAGAAAGTTTCATCTACCCTTTTATGTTCCCACGAAAAGATTCAGTTTTGACAAATTGGCATTTTCTGGCAAAAAAAAAAAAGAAACTAAATAGTCAAACAACCATTTAGTTGAAAAATCCCTGACCAACTCTAATCCTGAGCTTGGTTTGTTTAGGTTGTTTAGCTTCTGAGGGGAGACATGAGGACTATTGCATCCCTCGCTTTGGAGAGCTAATTCTTGGTTAGTTACCAAGCTGAGATAAATTTTATATGGAGGCATGTCACCTTCTTGGCCTGTCAATTGTCAATATCTGCTTAATCTAAAGATATGCCTTTTCAGTCACTGAAGAATCAGCTGCTACTGGGATCTGAACTAAAATTCTTGGCTCCAACAACACTAGCTTTTTTATACCATGGACAAAACATTTAAGAGGTATACAGCTCAGGACTCGATACATTAAGCTCTGGATCAGAGCTTAAAAAAAAAAACAGAGCTACTCTGAGGAATAGGGACAGATTTAGTGTCTACTATCTCTAGAAGTGCCATGTCTGGAAGTAATTGCTTTATACCTATGGAAGCTTTATTCCCGGCCTTCCAATGATATTATTATTTATACAATTTCATAGGCACTCTCCTACACATAAAATAATGGTTCCTCGTCCCAAAAAGTTTGCACAGTGTAAATTAGACTGTACGTTGAGGGACTGCAAAAAAGCAAAGGGACGGGGTGGTTATGGAAGGGACAGGATAACAGTAGTGAAAGATTGTTAGATATCCTTAAAGTTATGTTCATACCTTGTTAGTTGCGGTTTCTTATGCAACATTTGTTTCCATCCCTGGCCTTGTAAGTTGTGAAATACAAGATCTTAAAAATATGCCAGACTAAAGGGGGAAATCCTGTTCCCATGGCATTAATTCTAACCTGATTTTAGGGGCCAATTGTCAAGAACAACTAGTGCTATACTAAAAACCAATGCTTCGTACATTTGAATCCCAGCCTTCATGATGGTTTAAAGCATCGTGCTCTGATTCGATCTCAGCTACACTGGTGTAAATCAGGAGAAATTCCTCTGGAGTCACTGGAGCATAAAACTTGTTTAAATAAGATCAAAATCAGCCCCTAAGAGATAGATCCTTGCTATAGCTCCACTGAAGTCAACTGATGTACGTCAGCTGAGGATCTGACCCTAAATCCCAATTTCTATTCATTTGCAGTGTTGCTGTAGCTGGTTATGAGAGAGACCAGGTGGATGAGGTAATATCTTTTATTGGACCAATTTCTGTTGGTGAAGGGAGAGGCGTTTGAGCTTTGAAAGAGCCCTTCCTCAGGTCTGGAGAAGATACAGAGTGTCCAAACTAAAGAGAGGGTGGGACAGATTTTTGTTAAGCATAAATTACTTAAGCTGAAGTAGGCAATTACGAGTCAGATTGTTAAGCATAAGGAGTTGACACGTGCTATAGGAGGCCATTTAAAATTAAGTTGGCCACTACAAGTTGGCAGGCAGTGGAGTGAGTTACAAATTGTTGTAATGAGCCATAAAACCAGCGTCCCTGTTGAATCTATGGTTTTTGGTGTCAAGTAAAGTTACGAATTTAGGCTCCCTGGCTCGCTGACCTTGCCTATTTCTAGTCAGTGATTTATGAGATTTTGTTTACTAAATTCATGCCTCAGAATAAAGCGAGGCTTCAAAAGCATGAAGGTAATTCGATTGATCTAATTTTCAACATTGTTGTTCTTAAAAAATTAAAAGTCAACAGCACAACAAATGACTAAAAACATCTTTGAATACCCTGTAATCTTTACATAGCATTATTTTAACAAACACCATACTCCTTTTATAATGTGGAACAGATTTGAAGGTGACATGCCAGGGCTAAGAATATTAGTCAGTCAAGTACAAACAGACACAGGACCAGTAAATATTTTTCAGGAAGGAAAACATATGGCCCTTGCACTTTAATTAAAAGAGAATCTCAAATTGCTGCTAGAACTCGCAGCACCAATCCATAGGTGCTGAAACTAGGGGTGGTAGGGGTGCTGCCACACCCCTTTTCTTGAAGTGGTTTCCAGCACATACAGGGTTCACAGTTTGGTTCAATGGCTCTCAGCACCCCCACGATGCAAATTGTTCCAGCATCCCTGTACCAATCCCTTCTTTCTAAGCATATAACCATTAAAATGTGAGATCATCACAAGTCATGTGGTTGAGCAACCTTTAGAGACATGAAATTTAATTCCACCGAGAAATCTTTCCAGTGCTATTTAAAAATAAGTGACAACAGCACTTCAGAAATCCCAGGAATAGTCACGTGGCATTTTAGCAGCTTTTTTCCCTCCCTCACTACAGCTTCATCATATTAATCAGCCTTAGCCATCCTCTACTGGTTTAGCAGCCCATGTCCAGAAGCACAAATGAGGTAAACGATAAGCTGTACTGCCCAGACCCTTTAACAGATTATTTAATAAACAGCAGACACGAGAATCTAAACTCTAGTTCGGAACAGGGAGACCTCTGAATGCTTGGCTGCACCACAGAGAATTCGAACTGATTCAATACTGCAAAAAGTGTTTGTGAAATTCATATGGAATCACAGGAACTGCTTGATCTGACAATGCCCATACCCCTTTTTATTTGCTGATCAGAGAATTTGAGTGAACGGGTTTTTGTTTGTATGAATGTCTAAGGAATGGCTGTTTCTTTATACAAATACCAATACTCGTGTGTAAACAGCGGTATTCATGCACACACTACAGTGTCTGCTATTCTTTAGGAAGTGTACATATACCATGGTGCTGTGCATGGTATGAATGCTCAGCTAACTAACTAGCTGAATCACTCACTGGTCATCATTTTGTATTCCTTATTTTCTCGTTTAAAAACATCCAGCGAGCAGAACAATGCTATGTGTTTTAGATGACCAGTCACACACCATGAACAGTAAAAAGCTGAAGTGGACAGCTCACGAACAACCCACGGGTTGAAACTGGCTTATCCATAAGGATTCGCTGAATCGTTTGGACAACAAATACATTGGCAAAAGTCAGGCTCAATCTGCAAAGAAGTAACGGGCAGAAAAAAAAGAACTAAATTACTTGGATAATTTATTCACACCAAATAGATTGCACAGCTCTATAAAGAATCTGTCAGAACCATGAGTGTGAAATCTGCGGATCTGGAAATTGTATGCACATGATTTAGTACATGGATGGTCATAGACTCATAGAATATCAGGATTGGAAGAGACCTCAGGAGGTCATCTAGTCCAACCGCCTGCTCAAAGCAGGACCAATCCCCACCTAAATCATCCCAGCCAGGGCTTTGTCAAGCCTGACCTTAAAAACCTCTAAGGAAGGAGATTCCACCACCTCCCTAGGTAACCCATTCCAGTGCTTCACCACCCTCCTAGTGAAATAGTGTTTCCTAATATCCAACCTAAACCTCCCCCATTTCAACTTGAGACCATTACTCCTTGTTCTGTACCACTGAGAACAGTCTAGATCAGGGGTTGGCAACGTTTGGCACCCGGCTCGCTAGGGTAAGCACCCCAGCGGGCCGGGCCAGTTTACTTACCTGCTGACGCGGCAGGTTCGGTCGATCGCGGCCCCCAGTCACCGCGGTTCGCCATCCCAGGCCAATGAGGGCGGCGGGAAGCAGCATGGGCAAGGGATGTGCTGGCTGCGACTTCCCATTGCCCCGGGATGCCGAACCGCGGCCAGTGGGGGCCGCGATCGTCTGAACCTGCCGCATCAGCAGGTAAATAAATTGGCCCGGCCCGCTAGGGTGCTTACCTTGGTGAGCGGCATGCCAAACGTTGCCGACCCCGGTCTAGATCCATCCTCTTTGGACCCCCCTTTCGGGTACTTGAAAGCACTATCAAATCACCCCTCATTCTTCTCCTCTGCAGACTAAACAATCCCAGTTCCCTCAGCCTCTCCTCATATGTCATGTGCTCCAGCCCCCTAATCATTTTTGTTGCCCTCCGCTGGACTCTTTCCAATTTTTCCACATCCTTCTTGTAGCGTGGGGCCCAAAACTGGACACAGTACTCCAGTATCATATGTGATAAATATGCATTAGCTCATTTGTATAAACCCCTAACAAAATCCATGACTCCCTATGTAGCCTTTTAAAAAATAAATAAATTGAATTTAGTAATTTTGTATTTAAGCACAATGTGTGCAGCTCCTGTTGCTACAGTTTCAAGCTCTACAGAGAGAAAATCACCTCTGGTGTTTTTTTTCAAATTTGGAGACTCCAGAAACACACAAAGATCAAGGATAGTGACCACAACCATAATCACAGGTACAAAGTCTTATCTCTACTACAGGTTTTATTAAAGCAATAAATAAAGTTGCAGGATGTATGGGTAATTGTATGCATAAAGAAATGCATAAAGAAATCTTACAAATACCCATACAATGACTAATACTGTAGTCATACTCACATCCCCGACAATATTATAGGGTCTGATGGATCTCTCAACAGATGATCATTGATAGAAAGGTGGTTCCCTTGGGGGATTTCCACTTTTACCCAACCAGAGAACCTTTCATATTGTTGTTCTGACCACACCTAACAACTTAAGCATATGCTTGAGGGTTTCAACCCTATTGTCCTAATCTACTTTTTGGGTGCCTCATTTTTCGGGTTCCTCATTTTTCATAGGTTGTTGTCTTAGTTCCCCTTATTCTTATTAGCATCTACATACAACATGTGTCCATGGTAACCTACAGTACAGAACTTTCCATGATGTTACAATCAGGTGTTTTGTGGTCTAGGACAGTACATTGCTGGCTATTTTTCCATAACATCACCTATTGGCACATCCTTTCCAGTAATCTCGTAACCTTACTGGCATAGGGTTATTCCTAGGTCACCCACTCATGCAAGGGTTCTAAAGCCTACTGCCTAGTATGGTTGAGCTAAAATCTTACAGAACTCGGCCTGTAGGCTTTGAAGTATGGCTGTAATGCACTTATCTACCTCATTCACATTCAACAGTCTTAAATACTTGTCAACCTTATACTTCTATAATCTTACAACTGAAATCTATTTAGCATACAATGATTATGTATGAAATAACACAATATGACTAATACTAAATAACACAATGATAAATGGATGACAAAAGGAACTAATTGGCTACCCACCCCCTAATGTTCTATCAATCAACTTTCCCCACTGCTGCCCCTACACTTCCCTCTCTCTGGCTCTGCCCTTGGATTCGCCTTGTCTTTCTTGTCATCTCTCTTTCTCTCTCTCTCTGGTTCCCTCCTTTCCTTTAACTTTCACCTGTCCTCTCCCCCTCTGATTCCCTCCTTCCTCCAGCTACCTCCACGTCTTTATTATCATTATTATGTGTATTGTGGCAGTGCCTAAGTGTCCTAGTCATAGACAGCACTGCATTATGCCAGGTGCTGTACAAACACAGAACAAAAAGATGGTCCCTGCCCCCAAAGAGCTTTCAATCTGAGTATAAGATGACAGAAGACAGACAGATACAGACAGATGGGAGAGTACAAGGCAACTATGAGACAATATCGACAGTATATTGGCAGCCTCACCGCCATTCAGTTTATTGTAGGCCCCCCTACAAAGGAGGGATTTGAAGGAGGATACTGAGGTAGTTTTGTGGGTGGTTATGGTACGGGGAGCTCCCCCCAAGCATGAGGGGCAGCATGGGAGAAAGCATGAAGGTGTTTGTATGAATATTTAACAAGTGGACAGAGGACTGAGCATAGGCAGGAGTCAACATTTCAATAGTAAATGACAGATGATAAGTAGCATGGGGATAGCCCATGGAGGCCTTGATGTGATAGCGAAGAGGCCAGTGGAGGGATACAAAGAGAGGGGTCACGTGGCCAATGTGATGGGTAAGAGAATGATCCCTGCAGCAACATTCTGCGTGGATATGAGTGGGGCAAGACTGCATTGGTCAAGGCCAGAGAAAAGGATGTGAGATGCGAGCCTATGAGAGTTTTGGACAAGCCATATCGTAGAGATGTTATGCGGAAATGTTTAGACCAAGGCGCGATGTGAGGCCCTTGCTCCCACCGCAGCCTGATGTACAGGGCTCCATGCCTCCCACCTATTCTGGGCTGAGCCTCTGTCTCCCTCACTCCCACGTTGGCAACTGTCTGGATAGTTGGCTGCCTGTGCTACTCTGCAGGGGGAATGAGGTAGAGGTCCCTGCCAGAGGGCAAATTTCAGGCCCTCGCTCCAAGTCCTGAGCCTTTCAAACATGAGCTCTGGACAGCCACTCAGGGGCTTACAAAAGGGCACCAAAAATTGGGAACCTCTGGAGAAACTTAACAGGTTTGGAGAATTGCGCAAACAAACTGGAAGGTCACTTGACACTGCTCCTTCCACTCCAGCGCCCAACATTAGCACCTCTCTAGCATAAAGTGGGTCCTTCTCAGCTCCTCAGCAGTTCCTTTAACTAATGGTATTCCATTATAGCAGCAACGCCCTTTAAGTTTACACATGGGCTAGGAAAAACATTTTTCCAAAATGCTGCCAGTTCAAAAAAAAAAGTCCCAAATACACAAAAAGGGCCTGATTTTCTCCATTGCCATGCGCCTTGCGTGACTCACTCAGAGCTGGCCCAAGTGGGCATGAAATGCGGCCAACGCAGAACAGGCATGTGTTCCACCAGCTTTGTAAGTGATGATCCAGGGTTCATGGCAGCAGAGAGTCAGGCTCACTGAGTGTACATAGGTATATATGAGAACTCTATTACAGCTCATGTGGTCATCTATCTAAGGCCAAGTCTACACTGCATGTCCCCCTAGCGTGAGTATAAGTAGCAGTTTACATGGTGAGGCACTGCTTAGGCAAGTAGGGTAAAGACAGGCCAGAATCTTAGGGCATGTACCCTGCACGGCTCTCTACATGTCCAAGCAGTGCATCCCACGTCTATTCTGCTATTTTTGGCAGTGTAGTGTCCCACCACCTCCCCACTGCTGGAGCCTTTCCCTGCAGCAAGGAGAGACTCTGGCAGCGGGGAAAGACTCTGGCAGTGGGGAGGAAAAGGGGGAAAGGCTCCTGCAACTCCCCGGATAGCTGTGGGTTCCTTTTCCCTCTGCCTCTCCCCTGCCAGAGCCTTTCACTGCCTCATGTAGCGAAACATCCCAATGTGGACACAGACTGCTTTTAACTGCATCTCCATCACTACAGTTAATCCACCTTCCCGAGAGGCAGTAGTTAGGTTGACAGAAGAATTCTTCCATCAACCTAGCACTGTCTACAACAGAAGTTAGTTTGGATAACTACATCACTCAGGGGTGTGGATTTTTCACACTCAAGAGCGACGTAGCTGGGTTGACCAAACATTTTAGTGTAGAAATGACCTAAGAGACTTGCTCAAGGTTACAAAGGAAGTCTGTGGCAGAGTAGGGAACTAAATATGGGTCTCCTGAGTTCCAGCCTAGCTCCCACTGCAGCATTTTTCCAGGCTGTTTCTATGTACTGTACCTATTAGGTTTCTATTTATGTTTTAATAAATGGTTACCAGGTGTTTTATTAATGGTTACTCTATTGTTAGTTTACAGTTAACTTATAACCATCTACAGCATCCTCTATTGATTTGCTTATAACCAGTTGTGACATGTATTACTCGCATCTGTAATATGCTTATAACACCCATTAATCATTTATAAATGGAACCTTAATGCAAAGTGTGACCAGCATCAGTGTATACGTGTATACCAGATTTCATATAGAATATATACTCCATCCTGGTATAGCAGCCACTCTGGTGTCCCATTGCTAAAGGTGGATTAGGAGCAGAAAGCACATGGGATGCCTTGATTTGAACTGTAAGAGCTGTCTGTTTTGATGACTGTCCCCAAGGGAGACGATGAAAATAGTGACAAAACAGAGACACCCTTGAGTTGTCTGAGGCTGCCGCATCAGGGCTCGGCATCAGACAAAAGCCAGTCTGCAGAGCAGGCTTTGTTCTTCTGCAGCCAGCATATGTTGCTAAGGGGAGGTGATGCACAGCAGATACAACCAAGCAGCAGGGAGTGGAGGGAATAATATCCCATTGTGGGTTTTTCTTTTCCCCCATTCCACATGCCCAAGCTTTTGGAGACACAGGAGTTGTTGAGTGCAACTTGGCTAATTATGAACTTTTATTTATTGTAATTTGTCGCTGTTGTTCTGAAAGTCCTATTTAGCAGTGACAGCTAGAGCTGGGCAGACATTTTCCAGCAGCCCAGTTCTCTGCTGGAAAATGCCAGTCCGTCTAAATTGAAAAGTTCCAGGGGAACGTGTAGATTTTGATGCGGTTCCAACAGAAACCTGGCAGAATACCCAGGTTTCCTGCCAGCTTGCCTGTCTGGCTGCCTAGCAATCCACCTGGCAGGCTGCCGAGTGCCTGGAAGCACAAGTAATCCTGGCTCCCAGTAGCCTGGGCTCCAAGGGTACCTGGCTCCGGGGCAGCCTACCAGGTAAATCCCTAGCCTACTGGGCAGCTTGCCTGCTGGGCTTCTGAGGAGACACAGATCCCATGGTTTCCCTCAGAGGAAAGCAGCCATTCTGCCTCCCCCCCCCCCCCCCGCCCCCCCGCCAGGAGTGCCGCCAGCTTTTTTGCCGCCCTACACGGTGGAAGGTCCCGCCCCTGAAATGCCACCCCCGACCGGGGCGGCTGAAGATCCGGCCACCGCGGTCGCCGCCCCCCAAATGTTAGCGCCCTAGTCGACCGCCTAAGTCACCTAATGGGTTGCGCCGGCCCTGCCCCCAGCTGCCTCTGGGGCAGAACACGGCGGTTGTTTAACGTTGGCCAGAATAACATGACTAACCTGTCTCTGTCCTTATGCAAAAGATAATGGGGTCTTTGGGGATAATAGATCAACATCTCCTTCAAAATATGTCACTTCTAGCAGTATATTGCTGGGGAACTGTTTCAGTACTGACTTGGAGGGAAAATTTGCTGCCATCTGGATTACCACCACCAATCTCTGCAGTACTTGGCAGTCAGGGTCAGGGCTTCACCCTGCTAGACACTGTACAAACACAAAGGAAGATGCATTCCTTCCCCAAAGAGCTTAGTCTAAATACAGACAAAAGGTGGTGGAAGGGGATACATACATACACAGATTGATCAGAATGATGGACACATGGCTTGCTAGTTCCAATTTTTTGTTCAGCCTTAGATGTTTTTGGGAGCCTACCTCCTGAGTACAGACCAAGCCCACGCTTGCTGAACTTGTTAGATAAGATTAGTACAAAACCTAAGATGGTTGGTATGACTGTATTAGTTTTTACAGGCCATAAATGTTTGTTACATTGTGTTTTAGGTGTACCCTTTTTTTTTCTGGTGGGGTAAATATTTCATTTTTTAAGAAGTGGCAACTTGGTGAAAAAGTTCCGTCCAGAAAAGTCTAAAGATGATGCAAAGAACTGTGAAGCAGTGCCCTGCCCTCCGATTCCTCCCTGCATGTCTCCTACAACACAGGCAAAATCTCTGGGTAGGACAGAAACCAGCACAGTCTGTTCCAATCAAGGCATCACCTTCATCTGGATGGACACTCCTGCCAGACAGCCATATTGTGTGCAGTGAATTGCAGTTGATGACTGTGCAAGTCAATTCACCCTCCACAGCTGTGGGACCAAGGTTTCATCCAATCAGTGTAGCAATATATGGCTCTGTTTTGTGGGACCGATTTTGTTGAATTAAACTTCTTTTATCCTCCCTCTGCCCTATTCCAGCTTGAAAGGCCTGGTATGTTGGCTCATCTTCCTCTTGGCCATCTGGGCCACGCTTCTCTGCTCTGACCTGATCCTTTTGCTGGGAGTTGACTCTGTTCCTATCCCCTTCCAAACCAGCTAGCCTGTTAGCCTCTCCTCTACAGCTCCTTCCGTGGAGGCTGCATCTCCTCTAGGCTTGGCCCATTGCCACACACTGCTCTCCTTTAGGCCCATCCTACACCCGATTCCCAGCCTCAGCATTCTTTTAGCCGCACATTCATCCCACTCTTTGTTTCACCTCTCACGGGACAATAGACACTTGACCTAATTTACAACTTTTTTCTAGGCAGGGAATTGCTTGCATGACTGCTATTCAGGGGCAGCTAAGAAGCTATACTGGCGTTCATGTGAATAGCTAGTAGTAAAAGTCAGTGTCGTTCCTCCTTTTTTAACTGGTTGGATGGTATTAACTAGTCATACGGTTCATAGGAAACAGGCATTTAGCTCCCCTTATAAATATATACTACAGTGTTTTGCAGCAGTAGCCCATAGCACTAACCACTGTGTTGTCCGCTGTTTTTCCCTTACTAGAATACAGCAGTGCTTTGGGAGAAGGGCAGTTATGTCTCCGAGGATAGGTCTACATGGCAATAAAAAAAACCCCGCACCAAGTTTCAGCGTCCAGGTCAGCTGACTCGGGCACATGGGGCTCAGGCTGCGGGACTATAAAACTGCAGTGTAGACGTTTGAGCTTCAGCTGGAGCCCAGGCTCCAAGACCCAATAAGGAGGGAGGATCTCAGAGCCCGGGCTCCAGCCTGAGCCCAAATATCTTCACAGCATTTTATAGCCTCACAGCCCAAGCCCGTAGCAACTGAACTAGGCTGGCCATGGCTGTGCTGTGGGTCTTTTATTACAGGGTAGAGGTGCCCTCTGTGATTAAAGCATGTGGTCTAAATGTCAGCATAGAGGCCTGGGAATGTGGACTATTAGGGTATGTCTACACTGCACACTAAGCCCAAGCTCTGACTCAGGTTTGAGTCCAAGCATCCACTTCTGTCTGGCTTGGACTATCAAAATCACTCTGACTTGGTTCAACAAGCACTCGGGACCTGAGTCCTAGGATCCTAAGAGGGGGCTGTCTCAGAGCTCCAGTCCCACTGTGACTTGGCTCTAAGCCTTGTCATTTTGCAGTCTGGATGCAACTCAAGCTGTGGACCCAAGTCAGAACGTCTGCATCGTATAGTATGGATGCGTAAGCATGGCTGTGGGCTTCGAGTCCAGCAAGTCCACAAGCCTGGGTCCCCCCAGCCTAGGTTTGCAACACAGTGTAGACATAGCTTTTGGTTCTATTCAAGGCTCTGCCGTTTCCTTGACATGCAATTGTGGGAAGGTCACCTAATCTCTTTGTGCCTCAGAGTCCCCATCTGAAAACGGGGGGTGATGGTATCAGTCTTTTTAATATAATATATGGAAATATACCTTTCTCATAGAGCTGAAAGAGATCCTGAAAGTGGTCACCGAGTCCAGCCCCCTGCCTTCACTAGCAGGACCAAGTACTGATTTTGCCCCAGATCCCTAAGTGGACCCCTCAAGGATTGAGCTCACAACCCTGGGTTTAGGAGGCCAATGCTCAAACCACTGAGCTATCCCTCCCGCCTCACAAGACAGTTCTGATCTTCTATCAGTTAATGCCTGTATAAAGCGTCAAGATCCTTGAATGAAACTGACAACGTGCAAAGTATTTGGTGATTGTTTTTATCTAAGAATCCTGTTGCCTTCCCAAGTAAAATGAATTTAGCAGCACTGGATTCAGTGCCTAATTAACTGTAGTTTTCATTAGCAACTTCATACTTCTATTTTGGCATGGGCTAATGTCACTGGCAGTCTCTCGGGAGAGAGAACCAAAGCAGAGTGGCATTCCTGCTGTGTAAGCTAGAGTAATACTTGAACTTCTTTGCTCTCACCGTACTCTCCAGTATCAGGATGAAGTCATTAGCAGAACAATGACTCAGGGTGCTTCCTTTGACCTGTGTAACCAGCAGAGCAGAAGAAAGACCCAGGTTACAAGGCAATGCCAGTGACTGAAATGTCAAGACTAAGCATCCACTCAACTTTCTAAAAAAACCAAGAGCAAAGCCACAAAAGAAGCTGAAATGGTTTTCCCTAGGATTCAGATGGTGTTGAAATTCTCACCTCCTTAGGAGTATATGCATGATGGGAAGGGAGGAAGGAAGATGCTTCCTTAAGAGTGAGCCGCCAACTTGCAGAACTTTTCTTGCCAACAGTGGAATGGAGATCAGAGTCGGGCTCACAGTTTATGAAGCATTTTGATATCTTTGCACAGAAAAGCAATCCATAAATGCTAAACATTTCAGATATGCAATTGTCTTCGTTTCAGTTCGTTTTCCACAACATACCACGCCCCCTTCATTTTAATTTACAAGGGGCCTTATTCTCATTTGCACTAAGGCAGTGTAGAGTGGCCCTGAATGGGTTGTTAAATGTAAGCGAAGCAAGTGTAAATGACAATCAGGCATGTGTTCTTTAAGAGAGTCCAGCTACAACCACAATAAATAAAAAGCAACAAACATGAATTATTCTGCTTATCTGCACCACTCAGTCTAATGAGGTTAAATTCTAGTAGTGAGTTTGTATCACATAAATAGCTTTTAGTTTTTTTCACTCCTAGTTCCTTCTCCCCTCTTTCCTGTCCTTTTCTCCACTCCAGCCATGCTATCTAGCACGGTAATGGCATTTAATGATACAGCACAGAAAAGCTATAGCGTAGCACAACAAACAGCTTTTAAAAAGGAAAACTCTAGCTGTTGCTAGAAGCGATATCACGGAGATGAGATGGTGGTAGGAAGGCTAAAATGTCTCTCCCTTTATGGTCCTGGATCAAAATCAAGCAATGGCATGTTTATCTACTGCAGTCTCACTCATATATGCAAAGTTCTATTTAAATGACGCTTTTAAGACTTGATATAATAAATCTTTCAATTGACTGAGCACAGAATTACAAACCAATGTGCCTTTAAGTGATTGGAAAATGTATTCATCCTCCATGGGTCTCCTAATCAGAGTTTGCATATTCATGATATAAAATATCTTCTCGTGGCTAACAATTCTTACCCTACGTCTGGTTTCAACTACTTCTGTATCAAACATGAAGCCAAAACCTTGACCACTCGTGGCTAGCGCTGGGTGAAATTTTTAGAAGAAGAGTTTATTTACTGAAAAATGCAGGATCAATTGATCCCAAACTGCAATTATGATGCATAGTTTCAGCCAGTTGCCAAATGGCCATAAGGAGAAGCTGGTGATTATAAGCATGCTCCCCATGTCTTTAGCCCAGTGGTTAGGGCACTCAAATGATATGTAAATGACCCAAGTTCAAATCCCTTCTCTGGAACAAACCCACATTGGAATTTTTCAATTCACTAGAAACTCTGAAAAAATCAGATTTGTTTCATCCTAAACCAAACCATTTTTTCAACGTTTTTGAACAACCAGAGAACCAAAATACCAGTTATTCAATCAGTTCTACCTGTAACTCTTGAAGATCCCACAGCATTTTGCTCAAAGGTGGGGCTGGCAACTCTATTACCCTAAACATATTTGAACTTAGGTAACTGCATTCTCACCACCTATGTCACCCCTGATGCTTCAGCTGGATATGATTGTCTTCATTTCCTCCCATAAACAGTTGTGTAGTGTTGCTGCAAGCTGTGACTAGTCCCTTGTTACACTTCACCCCAGAGGTGGATGTATTTCAGGAATGAGTGAAGTCATTCTTGTATAGTGAGAGCTATTTTAGTTTGTAAAGTGCTTTACAATCTTTTGGGATGAAAAAGGTCTAAATAATGTAACGTATTATTAGTAAATTTCCTTCCCTCCCAGTTGACCTTTTCCCTGGTGTCTTCCTTCTCTGTATC
Organism: Trachemys scripta elegans; assembly: GCF_013100865.1. Classification (NCBI taxonomy): domain Eukaryota; kingdom Metazoa; phylum Chordata; order Testudines; family Emydidae; genus Trachemys; species Trachemys scripta. The sequence goes on along the minus strand of NC_048304.1, from coordinate 119,332,926 downwards.
TCTACTTAGAATGTATACAGAAAACACTATGACTCCAGTTTTCAACATCCATTTTCTATTATAGTAACTGTTGCCCAAGAGACAGACAGACACCTGCTACGGAAAGCACTATTAACCAAAGTTGACTTTAAAGGAATTTCTCTTTGGAATACATAACTTCCCTGATGACACAAACTCTTAACCTCTTAAACACATGTAGATAAATCGAGTTCAAGTAAGGATAACTCGTGAGGACACGTAATTGGTTACATTTATGTGAGACAGAATAAAGGTGAACATTTACATAAGAGGCTATGCTCATGCTCTACAATCCTCAAAGGCAGGGCTGGAGATAGGGATTGCATTTACTAGCAAAGTATTACACCCATGCTACTGCACTGAGTAGTTGGCTAGGTTGATTATGGGTTGATGTGAGGAAAAAAAACAAACACACAAAGTTCAGATTTACATCCAGCATTCATTTTTGGGAAGGTTACTCCTCAAACACCTGGTACTGCCATTTCTGGAGACGACACACCAGACTAGCAGGACTATCAGTCTGTCCTAGTATTTCAACTCCTTGCCTTGCTGTCTTTCCCTCCTGCCCTAATATTGCAACTGTATCTCACTGTCTACATGTGTCATGACCCCCTCCAGTACAGAGGACAAGAGCCTACTACTAATGGAGTTATTTCTTTAGCTCAAGTAATAAAGGCCTGTTCTTTTGGTGCTGAAGGTCGAGGGTTCTACCCCCAGCTGAGACTCATTACAAATCTGTATGATGGAAGGAGAAAGCAGTAAAAATAAAACAAAGAAATCAAACTTGTGAGGCGAAAACTCAGGCTGCTTAAATTAATTCAGTTGCTCCACACGAGGGGAACAAGCCTTTGGGAGTCATGTCAGGCTGTAAAGACTAAAGGCCAGATCATCAGCTGGTATAATTTTGCTTTGCTCCATTGACTTATCTTTATATGTGGTAGTGCCCATTATATGTTACTAACTTTCCAAACAGGCAAGCAAGATGGTCCCTGCTGACTATCTAAGGAATGGAATTATGGTGCCACTTTATACCAGTTGAGGATCTGGATTTTAGGGCTGAGATTTTCAAATCCACCTAGGGTATTCAGATCGTTACAGTAACGGGAACCGAGTAGCAAACATGGCTTTGAAAACCACAGTTTAGATTTTTAGATCCATTTTTCTTCCATCCATAACTATGTTGTTAGTGCTTGGGCTGGGGAGGTGGGGGGGAAACTCTACACAAATCCATGTAAACCTACACACTTAGTGTCTTCACCAGCATACCTACCCTAGAGCAGAGCACCTCCTCCCACTAGCCAGTGGATGTCTATTCCAAATCATGGAACAATTCACTTCTGTCTGACGTGAGATATTGAAAACTCAGCTTGCGTCTCGGGAGACCAGCATGACCTGTTGCGTGCCAAGCTTCGCAGCACCAAGCCCCATTTAAATGTGCTTGTTGTTGTGGGATTTTAAAAGACAACAATCAAAACGATTAAGCAGAGATGAGCTATAGCCAGCCCAGTGACTGCTGGGTTTTTGGCAACACTTGGAAGACAGGAGCAATTAGCCATTAAGAATGAGACAAGTCAGTCAGCTGTACAAAAACCCCCGCCATTCTTTGCTCCATTCCCTGAATGATGCCAGCATTCTTCCTCGCTTACAAGGGAAAGTGCCCAAGACACCTCAGAGAGAACCAGGCAGGCATGCAACTCACTGGGCAGGCACTGTGGGACCAGTGTCTAGCTCTGACAGGCTCTGTGTGAAAAATAAAAGTTGCAGGGCTCTGTTTGCAAATGGGCTTAAGGAAGTCATGGATCTAGAGACAGAAGGAAGAGTTAGTGGGAAAGGGGCCTGCTGCTGCTGTTCCCAGTTTAGCCGCCTTCTGCTCACTGAAGCTCTTACCCATTTCACTAGGTCAATTTAAACCAAGCTAATTAAAAGCTTTAAGGGCTTTGATAATGCACTGGGTTTGTAAATTAGCTTTGGGAACAACAGAGCAGGATACACTTTTTTCAAGGAGCGTTGATCAGAGCCTCTGGAAAGGGAAGAGGGATGTTTTGAGGCGAATGTGAAGATGGATGGCCCAGCCAAATAGTTCGGGAATATGGAGCTTCCAAGTTACACGTTTCCCAGATCTATAGTGACTGAAAACCACCATTTCCCACCATTTTTGGTTGGCTATGTCTAATAACTTGGTGAGTCTCATTTCAGCTCCCAGTGCCCAGGTGTTCACATGACAAAACCCACCTCACTTGTACTAATGGACCTCCTGGTTGACAAGTCTTAGCAGAGGGATCAAGAACCAAATGGATCATGGAGATTGTACTACCCCACCTCCTTAAAGATGACACTTCCAGGGCAGGGTTGGCAGAAGGAAGCTTACCCTGCTGCCTTCTCGCCACATTGCTTCTGTAGATACAGCAGGGTCCAGAGCTGTCAGTTCAACACCTTTCACCTGAACTAAACACACCTAACTTCTGTGTAACGTCCAAGAATTAGGGTGGACTTCAACCTAAAGCCCCTTTCAGCTCGTCCAGACAAATAGAAAGGAAAAATCCCATGAAATAGGTTTAAATATGAACAAAGATTCTTTTCTCTACTTAGGGCGGGTTAGCCTTTGTCCACGCATTGCTCTGCAGGCCCTCTGGGGAAGGCAAATGGCTCTTAACAATGGAAGCCTGAAGTTCTGTAAGGTTGGTAATGAATTTTGGACCAGAAGCTATTGCACGCCTAACGTATGGGTCTCAAGAGTCTTCCTGCGTTCCTCCTTGGGACCAACGGAAACTACATACCTTCAAGGGGTTTTGAGGTCTGTGGGCAGGTCTCACAGGGAGCATAGTTACAAAGAGCAGATGCAAGAAGGAGGCATTCTAGAAGCAGCTCAGTACAGCACCCTTGACACAGATAACTTGATGTTGTCTGTTCATTAACAGGACAGGGAGGGCTAGCTCAGTGGTTTGAGCATTAGCCTGCTAAACCCAGGGTTTTGAGTTCAATCCTTGAGGGGACCACTTAGGGATCTGGGGCAAAATCAGTACTTGGTCCTGCTAGTGAAGGCAGGGGGCTGGACTTGATGACCTTTCAAGGTCCCTTCCAGTTCTAGGAGATAGGATATCTCCAGTAATGTGGGTTACTCAAAGGATTCCCCAACTTCCTGGAAACTGGCCCCATTCTCAACGGGCCTGCACTGCCAAACACCAATGTGGGAGTCATAGTCATACACACAAACAAGCCAGAAGAGGGGAGTCAGAGAGATGGAAGCTGCACTCATCTTGGGTTACCTCTTCATGGCTATGGCACTGGTAACTCCATGGGGCTGGCCAATCCATAAGGGAGCTTTTTTTTTCAAGCCTCCTGCTAATGCCCCATTGCTGACGCCTTCTCTATGTGGCCAGGCCTCCCTGTCTTGGGTGAATCAGGACAACTTCAGAATAAGCAACCTAACATGGTGTCTGCCAAATTCAAACTAGCAGAGTGAAATCTTGGTCCAAGTGGAGTCAATGAGAGTTTTCCCATTGAGTTCAATAGGGCCAAGATTTCACTCATAGAGTTGGGAGGGGTTCAGTCTTGAACACAAGTGATCTGCATCAGTTTCAGCTATTTCCCAGTGGCTATGGCATGAGATATTCATGAGATCTGGATCAGGATAGAGAGACAGAGAGATGTTTGTGTACATCTGGCTGGAAAAAAGTGTCATTCCATCTTAGTATCTTAGTGTCTTGCATCTGAAGAAGTGAGGTTCTTACCCACGAAAGCTTATGCTCCCAGTACTTCTGTTAGTCTCAAAGGTGCCACAGGACCCTCTGTTGCTTATTCCATCTTAGTGTGATCCTTTGTGCTCCCTGCTCCCTGAACAGCCAGGATTCAGTACAGACATTCAAGAGACCTGAGCTCATTTGGTTGTGATTGGGAATGTTACAGACCTTCCAGAAGACTAAGAGGCCTCTCAGACCCGCTTATATCAAACAGGGGAATAACTTCACCCCTGCCGCTTTCCATGGATCAATGTGCATGGGATAATTTACCTGGTTTTAGGCACAACATGGAAGAGATTTTCAAAGCTATAAATGAGAGGTAGATACTCAACTCCCATTGATGGTCAATGGGGCTTACATGCCTAAATGTCCTTTGTGCCTGTGAAAATCTCCCCCACTGTATTGGACTTTAAACACCATCATGACCTCCTCAGGAGAGCCCAAAGGAAAGATGCCCGATGAGAGGCCAATCTGTGCACTGAAAATGTAGGGAGAGATCCTACATAGTGCAGAGCTGCCATCAGGATGGGATTCAGGCAAACTGAACCCCAAGACAAAAACTGCCACACGGTCCTAAATGTTACAGCAGGAAGGATGCATGGACTAATTTCGCTTCGCATTAAACTCAACCTGGGTCCCAGCAGCCTGCAGTGTGAATTGTCCAATGGATTGCTGAGTAAAATTTTATGATCTTTTGGGATGGATTCATCAAAGGGACGAGGCACATTTTTTGTTTCAGCGTTTGCATTTTAAAGTGCGAATGGCTTTCCTGTTACTTCGAATTGGAAGGTAGCTAAGCTAGAGATACACATTTTTTTAAAATATTCCTCCCCCACACCAAAAAGAAAAGAATTATTTGCTCATTATCCTTTGGATGAATCTCCCGTATTTCCTCCTGTATTCATGCTGTGTCTTCCTGTAGGAAATGTCTTTAAACTATAAGAAATGTTTTCCCATGTCAAGTACTAAAGGCACTATCTCTCTCCCACAGCAATAATGTACAAGATTATATACTGCAATGTAGCTTCTATTCAGATAATTCCAAATGGAATCTGTATATGCAACTTTACTACAGCTGTAATTTAGATATATTGAGTAATATAACCCTTTTTATAGTATGTACCTTTTTTATTATGCACATGAATTGACTATTAATACTAAAAATTGTTTGCACTTACATGGCACCTACTCTCTAGGGCTATTAAAGCTCTTTACAAGCATAAATACATTAAGCCTCACAAAACATTGGTGAGGTAGGGAAGCAGGAGGGGACACTGAGGCACAGAGCAGTTGAGTGACTTCCCGAAAGACATGGTAGCACAATATGTTGCAGAGCCAGGAAACTCTTGAATTTTAATCCGGAGTTTTACCCTCAAACTCATCCTTATTAACCCTTCAGTGTCTTTAGATTAGGAACATACACTGACAGAAAATGATGTCTATAGATATTATCTCCAGGAATTTTAAATGATCTCCTTTTTTGTTGTTTCTATATATATACACACACACACAAATTGAATAGGCATTTCATAGGGTTTAACTTTATAGAAACAGGAAATGACTGGTGAAGAAGTACTGCTATTTGGAATGTGCACAAACATTATTTATTTGTCTTCTTGGACAGATTTTGGGCACTTGTCTTATTAAAATCCTGTTAGTGCTGTGCAGTAAATTTTTTCAGACTCCATGCATAACATATGTATCCACTAGTCTCCCTCTGAGCAGCTGACGGCATGATCCTAATTACGGGGCCAAGTAAACAGGCTGGTTGACACAGCTAATAAAACAATGATACATACAGCATTATTAGTTTATTGCCGCTGGGTCTGTAGGTCTCTGCTGTGACAAGGGGAGAACATGCTGCTAGCCTGTTACCACATAATGTTTGATAATAATTACCCATTAGGAAAGAAATAAACGCTTCTGTGCACCTTACTTTCCTGTTTATTAGACGACTGGACGGTAGAATGCACAAATACAGTGGGGAGAAAAGTTGCTATAGAAATTTACAATGATCATAGTTAGAGCTTTAATCTATGTGGCATTCACTCCAAGATCTTCCATTTGCATTCTACCCTCTGCTCAAAGACACCTATTCCTCTTATGATGCTAGTGGGAAAGTTTATTATGATGTTTGATCTGCTCAACAGATACGAATACACACACCGCCAGCTGGGGAAACCATGTTTTCAGTTGCAATGCCCTTCACACCAGCCCTGGCAACATGAAGGGGTTGATGCTGCCCCTAAGGAATTTCCTTGGCAAAGGGAGAGACCCTACATAGTGCTGGCATTAGGACTGGATTCAGGCAAACTGAACCCCAAGTCCAAAACTACCACAGGGTCCTTATAGCAACATTCCTGTATGGAAAGCCCACCCCTATTAGAAGTGTAAGTGGCAACGGCCAGAGTTCTGCCCTCCAAGATATGCAGTAGCATGCAGCCCCTTTCGCTCCCTCTGGATCATCCGTAGAGGCCCCTTTCTCCTCATAAGCAACAGGGATCCCCTTTCCCCTGGGGTGGTAGCGGGGGGGGTCTTGCAGTACTTACGGCAACAGGCATGGTGGGTCTGCCTGGTGGATAGGTCAGTTCCACTGCACTCTTTGGCTACATATATGGGCGTGGCATTGACGGGGAACCCGCAGCAAGGGATCTCGAAGGTCACACTTTATTGAGTTGCATAGGGAAGTTTGCACTTCTCAGAGCTATTGTTTCAAACCGTTTGCAGACTTGGGCGGACATCGCTGTATCTATTTCACTCAGATTGACATTCCCAAGCTTCTCGTTGTCACAATTAAAAAAAAATTGGGTATTTTTATTTTGATGCAACTCCAGGGCTACTAAAGCAGGGTCCTCCAGCACCTATGTCTTAATCAAGCTCTGTCTAGCATAAACTCTCTGGACTCTCTATAGTAGTTCCTGGTGCAGGGGGGCATCTTGTAATGAAAGTTATAGTTTCCAGAACACTTGTACTCTGGCTATTCCTGGCTGCTACTGCAGCCTCTTGGGGCCATAGATAGCCTGGTGAAAGTTAGGCAGCAGTTGAGGCCAGAGACAAAACCAGCTCTTGGCTAGGCCCACACTAAATGAAGATACCGCTATCCTCCCATCTCAGGTCCTGTGCCAGACTCCAAGGTGAAATCAGACCTTCTGAGCACATTCAGCTTCCGCTCACGTCAGCAAGACGCAGCTCTTCACAGAACCAGACCTTTGGCCGATTTGGTTCAATTCACGTTAATTAGAAACGGGCGCCCACCACCATTTACAGAGCTTATTGAAACTATAAAGGGAATAGTTTAGCCTGTGAAGAGCAATAGCGGGGTTCTATTCCCTTCACTTGTAAGGAAGACCTCAACATTTCACATCTCCCTGTGCTGCCTTTGCCGAGTCAGGAGTTTTCTTCCACATGAAAGGAATTTAATAATCAACTGGTACTGCTTTGGATTTGTAATATCAAAGCACACAACTGCACCGATGATAAACCATCCCTCTTTAGCATGCAAACTCAGCTGGCTCCTCAGATGGAAGGGTTGCATGGATCCCGGGAGGATGCCTTCGAACTCACAATCTTTTACCTTCCAGAAAAGGGGAAGTGTGTGGGGAGTTTAGTTGCCCTCCAGGGAAATTTCAAACCCTCCATTAAAATCTTTTTCTTCTCTTCCCTGGACATGTGAAATAGTGCCTAGCCTGGTTTGATAAATCCACTCACCAAATGGTAAGTAGGTGAATTTCTCTCCTTCTGGGGTGAGGCAAGAAGGGGCTATTCAGCCTCTGCTCCTTCAGAAATTAGGTTTTATTACAAATAAAAAGAACCAATATCGAACCCAATTTTCATTTTGCATCAAGGACTCTTACAGTGGAAAAAAGGCCTTAAAGTGAGTGTAAATTACACCCATTTTCAGGTCTCTTTACACTGCCAGAGCTGTATAACGGGGCCTAAGCGAAATGAGAATCAGACCCAAAGCACACCATTGCAAAGTAAGCCTCTGATCTGTGAAATGAACACAGCTGGTACCACATCGTTCTCCTGAGTCTGCAATCAGCTGGAAACAGTAGAGCGGTATGAACCCAGCACAGTGCCTGAGCAGCCACAAGATTGTACGCCGGTGTTCATTCGATCCCGGACAACCGAGCTTTATCTTCCTCCACTCCCCAGCAATGGAGCCACTCTGTAGCCATGATTCCAACCCACCACATGGCTGGACTAGCATCAGCACTGCCTGTGCCCATTGGTTAAAGGAGATCAGAACAGGAGGAAGTGGAGCAGACCAGTTTTGTGGCAGGTCAGGCAACGTGATGCTTCATCAAACTGTAGTAACAGGGAGGAGAAAGTATGGACGAGAGAAGCAATATGTGCATGTTCCCATGCAGGCTCATAGCAGGGTGCTGTCTTTGAGTGTGTGCTTAATAACAGGGAACCCCTGGCCCTCTCTACCCTCATTTATATATATACACCATTATTTAGACCTTTGTTGTTTGCAGTGTTGTACCTGTGTTGGTCTCGGGATATAAGAGAGACAAGGTAGGTGAGGTAATGTCTTTTATTGGGCCAGCTTCTGTTGGTGGAAGGGATAAGAATTCTAGCTTCAGGGCTCTTCCTCATGTCAGGAGGAAGTAACCAGAGTGTCCAAGCTAAATACAAGCAGAAGTTTTCACACATGTTATACGAGACCACTTAACATGGGCAATTCACAACTCTCCAGTCCTAGGACAATGGTTAGTAGATAGCAGGGTGTTACAACAATTTGCAATGGGTCATAAAACCAGAGTCTCTGTTAAGCTGTCAGTTTTTAGTATCCAGCAGAGTTACAAATTCAAGTTCCCAGGCTGGTGTTTGAAGAGGTTGTACAGGTTTCCTTTGAGGATGAGGACTGAGAGGTCAGATATGAAGTGATCACTTTGTAAAGCAAGCTTCCTACAGACCAGGACACACCAACTCAAAATGGCACCAGCCCCTGCTTGAACAACAGATGCAAAACCTGCAGACGTATCTCCACTGCTATGATGATCAACACCATCTACAACACAGTTTCAAGATCCCTGGGTCCCACACAGGCCTGTCACAACATGTGGTGTATCTCATCCAGTGCATCAAATGCCCCAACAACTATGTGGGTGAAACCAGTCAATCACCAAACTCTCAAATGAACTCAAGCAGAAAAACGATAAAACCCCAAAACATCCCATCACCAATGGGTGAACACTTTTCACAAGGCGAGCCTTCTATATATGACCTCAAACAACACGTGTGAAACCTTCTTGCTTAACAATCTGTTCCATCTTCTATTTAGTTTGTACACTGGTTATCTCCTCTGGAAACTTAGGAAGAGCTCTGTGGAGCTCAAAAGCTTGTCCCTTCCACCAACAGAAGTTGGTTCAATAAGATATTGACTCGCCCATCTTGTCTGTCTCATTGTTTAAGACCTGACCAGAATATAGAATCGTTCTGACGACAGTTTAAAATGGGACATCCAGGAAGGGGTGAAGGAGGCACACAGCAAAGGAAAATAAAAATGGCTGCCTAACTGCTAAATATATTTCCCAGGGGTCTGTTGGTCTGTGGCTCACTCAAAGAAAACTGCAGATAAACCAGACAGACACCATTGTCATTATCCACATCAAAACCCTGTATTAACAGACTTGGATAAACAGATATATGGTAACATTTTGAAAAGAACCTAAATGACTAAGGAGCCAAGTCTCATTGGAATTTAAACAGTTTCGAAAAAAAATGCCCATATATTTTTACACTCTACATCCGTATGGATGACCTAATACTTCCTTTAGCAATGACACAGAGATGTAGAGCTGGTCAGAAAACAGAGTTATATTCAATGGAAATTTTCAATATAAATGAAAAAAATATTTTTTGTCAAAACCTTTTGGTAAAAAAAAAAAATCAAAAAAACTTAATATTTTTGGCCAAAAATTGAAATATTTTGTGCAAAAACCAAAAACTTTTATTCGGAAATTATGCTGTAGTGCCTTATCGGATCCATAGTTTGGTTGCCTCATTTCCCTATTCTTCTCTAATGACTGGGCTTCCAAGACAGACTACATCTCCCATGATGCACTATAGGTCTCCTCTCTTCCTATGCCAATTTCAGTGCATTATGGGAGTCCCTGGACATGGTGCAGCACGTGAAATGTAGTCTGCTGGGGACTCAAACCCACAGAGGAGAATGGTGACATGAGGCACATACACCACAACTCTCATGAGCCACCACATTGGTATTTCTGAATTCAAATTTTCCAATTTTCAGCTGAAAATTTTTGATTTTCAGACAAAACCCAAAACTTTTCCAGGTCTGATTGTTTCATTTTACAGCAACAACAACAACAAAAGTCAACATTTTTCACAGAAATCTGATGCATTTTATGAAAAATTAATGTAGTCAAGAACCTACTTTTCCCTCAAAAAACTTTTGACGTTCCCAAAGGGGCATGCAGCTCTAATGTCAGTCAGAAGCCCTCCCAGCTTTTCACATGTTCGATTGACAGAGTGAGTGTAAATTGGTGTAAAAGTTAAAAAAAATCTTAGAACAATTTTAGGGCCTTGTGTATAGCAAGGAATTTTACCAAAACATTCAGCACTGGAGTTACCAGCAATCAACTCCAGCACTATTAGCATCTAGTGGGGAGTCCAGAGGCATCCAACATGAGAGTAACTGATATACAGATCTTCTGCCTGAGTTTGCAAAGAGTCTGAGACAGTTGTGAACCACCTCATTCAACTTTTTGGGATGTTAACTTGGATGGCATTGACGACACTTTAGGTGTCAAAGTTGTTAACTGTTCCAAAGCTCAAAGCCTGGAAAAATGAAGACAGATCATATCACAAGGAAGGTGGTTAGGTGGTCCAGTGGTTAGGATGATAGACTAGGACTTGCGGAACCTACTCTACTGAGACCCTATGTGCCGAGAGCAGGGTCATATTTTTGCATATTGAGTGGGTGGGGTTTATTTTGTAGATGGAGCTTGGAAAAGCACCACTACCTTTTGTTCCACCCTCCTCCAATTAGACCCTTCCATGGCCTCAGGGTCCTAGAAACCAGACAGGTACATATCCCTATACAACTGCCCCTCAGCTCTGGGATCTCATCACCTGAATCAGCCTGACAGTAAAACAATCATTGCAAAGCCTTGCAGCTCATTCTGTCCTGCAATTATCAAGCACATCCTTGTCGCAGAATTGGGGCACTTTAGCAGGAAGAGAAAAACAAAGACAGAAAAAAGGGAGGTAAGCCACATTGCCTGCAGAATGTAGCACATTATTTTCCTTCTTTTTTTTTTCTAGTCCTGCTGACAAGCAAAAAGATTTGTTTAATTAAAAATCTTTGTTAAAAATTATGTTCTCCCTTCTCTCTCTCTCCCCCCCCCCGCAAAAAAAAATTGTACTTTACACTTTATTGCCTTTTCAGTAATAAAGAAAAGGAGAGGGGGAACCCACACGTTATACCTGGCAACAAGCCAAGGCTCCAATTACAGCAAGCACTGTAGGAGTAAAAGCAATAGATTTTAATTGGTGCCCAAGGGTAAAGGTCAGCTCGCTCGGAACAATGGGTGTTTTTGGTGGTAATTGACTGAATCGTCTAGTGGGAGTTTGTAAATGTCAGTAACACACTTGAAATGGGAGCAAAGAGAAAGGTCTGGTACCAGGGAATGACAGAAGAGCTTTGCCAGTGGAAAAATTAGAAAGAGATTGGTTAAACAACACCTGAATGAGGAGCAAGATCTCGAACATAGCCCTCAACCCACCGAGGTTCAAAATGTGGGAGGCAATGGGTGACAGAGACTCAAAAGGGAGGATTTTGAAAAGTTAATCATGCTGGAGACTTGAAATGCCATAGGATTCCTTCCTTTAGCAGAAATAAGAGGAGGTTATTTACCTGTAACTGGAGGTGCTTTGAGACTCGTGGTCCCTGTTTATATTTCAAACATGGGTACGCATGTGCACCATGCACCGGAGCTGGAAGTTTTCAGCAGCAGTGTCTGTTGACCCACATGGGCGTCTTACATTGCCATGTGCTCCAGGCGAGATTATAAGAAGCCATGTGGGGCGACACGCCCTCAGTCACCCTCTTACTGCTCAATTGACAGTCTGCAGCAGAGGGGATGGTGGGCGGTGTGACGGGTTGGATCACAGAAACCCCCTTGGGAGGTGCCACCCGATGTGCAAAGACTACCCCTGCTTCTGTTTTCCCTGCCAGCTCAGGACTCCAGCACCCTGTCTTGCTGAGCCGGACACTCCCGTCTGGCTCCAGACACAGACCCAGGGTCTGAATCTCCTGTCCGAAAGCTGCAAGTTTACCTGAAAACAGCTCGCAGTAGTGCGCTTGTCTTTAGCACTCAGATGCCCAACTCCCAATGGGGTCTAAACCCAGATAAATCCGTTTTACCCTGCATAAAGCTTATGCAGGGCAAACTCATAAATTGTTCGCCCTCTATAACACTGATAGAGAGATATGCACAGTTGTTTGCTCCCCCAGGTACTAATACATACTCTGAGTGAATTACTAAATAGAAAGTGATTTTATTAAATACAGACAGTAGGATTTAAGTGGTTCAAAGTAGTAACAGACAGAACAAAGTAAGTCACAAGCAAAATAAAATAAAATGCGCAAATCTATGCCTAATCAAACTGAATACAGATAATCTCACCCTCAGAGGTGCTTCAGTAAGTTTTTCTCAGACTGGACACCTTCCAGGCCTGGGCACAATTCTTTCCCCTGGTGCAGCTCTTGTTGCAGCTCAGGTGATAGCTAGGGGATTCTTCATGATGGCTTCTCTCCCTCTCTCTTCTCTTCCCCCCTTTATATATCTTTTGCATAAGGCGGGAACTCTTTGTCTCTCTGGGTTTCCACCCCCCCTCACTGGAAAAGCACCAGGTTAAAAATGGATTCCAGTTCAGGTGACATGATCACATGTCACTGCAAGACTTCATTACTCACTTGCCAGCACACACATATACAGGAAGACTCACAGGTAAATACAGCCATCTGCAGACAATGGGAGTCATCAAGATTCCAAACCATCATTAATGGTCCACACTTTACACAATTACAATAGGCCTCAGAGTTACATTTTATATTTCTAGTTTTAGATACAAGAGTGGTACATTTATACAAATCAGATGATCATACTCAGTAGATTATAAGCTTTGTAATGATACCTTACAAGAGACCTTTTGCATGAGGCATATCCCAGTTACTTACATTCACTTATTACCGTATTTTCTCTAAAACTATCTCAGTTACATTATATTGACTTATTATCAAGTTTTTATAAAACCATATAGACTGCACAACGTCACAGGCGGGTATGGGAATATAAATAGGTACCACACGTCTCAAGGAACCTCCAGTTACAGGTAAGTAACTGCCTCTTCTTCTTCAACTGATGGTCTCTACATGTATTCCAAATGCGGGTGAGTACGGAGCCATGATCATTTTGGAGGCAGGTGCAAGGGTGTGATAGGGATAACACATCCCTTGGTCACATCTGCGGCTGCCCACTGGTCAATGGTGTGGTGTGCTGCGAAGGCGTGGAGAGAGCACAAGTTGCCACACAGCAGATCTTCTGCCAGGGGACATCCACTAAGGAGGCAGAGTGGTTGCGTACACCCTTGTGGAGTGGGCCATGATCCTGCTGGACGGTGCAGCGTTGGAGTGCACATAGCATTCGGCAAGGCCTGGTGAGGGCAGATAACACAAGATTAAGGTCCCTGGGGGTGGAGATAGGGGGTAAGAAACCACAGGAAGCAATAAGTCAGGCCCTTGAGAAATTGGGGAGTGGTAGGGTGGGTAAACACCGATCGTCGGTCCGGCGGGGAAGGAAGGCGCTGAGTGATGCGAGGTCAACACGAATTGAGCCACGTGCAAAGCCCAAGTTCTTCAGCTCCAGGAGGTAGTCTAGGATGGCGGGCACAGAGACTGCCGGAGGGGAAAGTGGTGGCGTTGTACCCAGGAGGTGAAGCGCCTCCATTTTGTGGCATAGCACAGCCGTGTGGAGTCCCAATTGCTGTGCATAAGTATATGGCAGACCGGTGTCCAACAGGCATTGTCTATGTGGGAGCCCCATCCAAAAACCAGGCCGTCAGCTGAAGCAGACCTGAGTTGGGGTGTCGAACCCTGCTGTGTTCATAGGTGAGGAAACCCGTCGGGGTGAGGAGGCTGGTCGGTGGGCAGGCAGACAGTCTGAATAGATCAGGAAAACAGAACTGTCAGGGACAGCATGGGGCTACCAGGATGACTGTGGCCTGGTCTTGGCGGATTTTGCACAAGACTTGTGGGCGGAGAGGAATGAGGGGAAAGGCATACCAGAGCCCATCATGCCAAGGAAGGAAAAGGGCATCGCCCTTGGAATCTCAACCCCTGACCCCCTGGAGCAGTAGATGGGAATTTGCAATCAGCGGTCCCGACGAGGGGAGCCCCAGGCAGAGTAGATGGAGTGGAGTTGTTGAGGTACCAGGTCCGACTGAGTGTGTCCGGCAGGGAGTTCTATGTCCCCAGAAGGTATGCCGCATGGGGCATGATGTTGTGGTGGAGATACCAGTTCCAGAAGCAGATGGCCTCCGTGCAAAGCGTCCGGGATCTGGTGCTGCATTGTCTATGTATATCACTGCAGTGGTGTCATCCAAGAGTATCTGGATGCATTGATCATGGAGAAGAGGCAGGAATGCGTGGCTAGCCAGGCAGATCGCATGCAGCTCCGAGATGTTACTGTGCATGCACGCTTCTCGAGGAGTCCACGTCCCTTGCATGGCATGGCTGTCTAGGTGTGCACCCCAGCGCACTAGGAAGGCATACATGGTAAGGGTGGCTGTAAGGACAGGAGTGGCTAATGGGGTGCCACAGAGTATCTTGGTGAGATTGGTCCTCCAGGTGAGAGAGGCGTAGACCCAACTCTGGACTGTCAAGATTGAGTACAAGTGGGTGATGTGGGGCCTGCAGACTGAGAGGATCCACAGTCGTACACAATGCATGTGTAGGCGAGCATGTGCTGTCACACAGGTGCAGGCCACCATGTGGCCTAGGAGGCAGAGACAGTGGCATACTGTTGTGTGCAAGTTGCGGTGCAGGGTTGCCATAAGAGTGGCAAAGCGGTTTGCTGGGAGGAGGGATCGCACTGCTACAGACTCCAGGAGCGCTCCGATGAAGTGGATCATCTGCACTGGAAGAAGCACGGGTTTCTCCTCGTTGACACAGATGCCAAGTGAAGCGAAGAGCGAGCGGATAGAGGCGATGGCCACCACCATCTCGGTGGGGGTTGGTGCCACCAGCAGCCAGTTGTCCAGGTAAGGAAACACGGAGTGTCCCATCTGGTGAAGGTGGGCCGCAACTACCGCAAAAACCTTGGTGAAGACTCTGGGGGTTGTGGCAATGCCAAAGGGAAGGACTCTGAACTGGTAGCGGTTGTCACTCACGCGGAAGAGGAGTAATTTGCCATGGGCCACGTGGATATTGATATGGAAGAGAATATCTTTCATGTTGAGGGCTGCGAACCACACCCCATGGGGGAGGGAGGGAGGGAATGATCAATGAGAGCATTATGATATGGAACTTGGTCTTTCTGATGAGTGTTAAGTGGAGATTGAGAATAGGGCAGAGGACCCCGCCCTTCTTGAGGATAAGAAAGTAGGGGAAGTAGAAGCCCCAGTCGACAAAGGCGGTGGGCACGAGTTCAATCGCACCCTTCATTAGGAAGACATCAGCCTCTTGGTGGAGGAGGGTGTGGTGGGCGAGGATCCCTGGAGGCAACCGGGGGGCAGGAAGGCAGTGGGCGGGAATGGTGAGGAATTCAATAAAGTAGCCATGTCATGATCTCCAGGATCCAATGAGATCTAATGATCTTGCCCCAGTGGTGGGCAAACAGGGAAGGTGGCCCCTGGGAGGTGGGGAGGAGGGAGCAGAGGCAATGACACAGGGGATTCGCAGTTCTCAACTGATGCATCAAAATTGGGTCTTCGTATGGTGCTGGGACACAGCAGAAGAAGTGGCGGTGGCCGACGGACATAGGTGCCAGGGAGTCATCAGGGCAGTTCCTGGTACCAGGAACCTGGTAGGTGGGCTGGTACAGGGGGGTGGGGGCATAGGTGGAATGGCAGCTTAGGTTGCCGGCACGGCCTCTTATAACCTCACCGGGAGATCATGGCAACATAAGATGCCCGTGCGGGTCAATGGACACTCCTGCTGAAAATTTCTGGCTCCGGCGCATGGCGCGCAGGCATACCCACATTTGGAATACATATAGGGACCATCATTTGAAGAAAAACTCCTCTGTTTTATGATTATTTCTGATATAAATAGTTTTTCAGTAATAAAAGAGAGGGAGGCCAAATGTGTGTGGAACATATATAACTTTGGGATTCAACTGAGGGACATTTGAGAGGTATGATCTGGAAAGTGATGGTGGGGAAATCTATCACTGGGCTTTCCACCGGACCTCAGGCAACTATCTCCAAGGCTTTTCTTCACTAGACAGTTACATCGGCTAAGACTGTATCCTTGAGGAGTCATGTTCACTTACACAGGGCTAACCACAACTTTGCAGTCAGAGTCCACAAGTCATGTTCAGGATCATGCCAGCTGGCCATGGGTAAATCCTACCAATACCTGGTGTACCCACAACTCCTCCCTCTCTACACCAACTGCAAAGTCAAGGGCATGGGCTAACTTTCTAGTTCAAGCAATCACTAAGGGTGAGAGGGAGGCTAGTCTACATGCCCATTCCACCCTTGACATCTCTCCTACCACTGTCAACAAAACAAGATGCCAAACAGGATGGCAGCATCTATCATCTTTTGTGTGGTTTGACCGGTAAGGGTATAGGTTTCATTTTCAGGCATCTGTCCCCTCCATAACCTAACAATTCCATGCACTCACTTGAATAAGCCACTTACTCCCCATACACTTAAGTTTATCCAAGCCACTCAGAATCTGACATAAACCCATTGTTCTGCAGCCCTGACCACCAGCCAGCAGAAGAGGTGACACAGCCGGGAAGACCCACTTCATGACTTGTAAATAGGGCAAGGTTACAGCTGTTACATGTGCTTCTCCAGGAAGGATTCCTGCTTCTTTCTGGGGGCTCCCCCTACAGCAGGGCCCTGTCTCATCCATCCAGGGGGGCTGTGACTTAAGTGATGCCACACCTGACAAAAACAGCCAACACATTGTGCACAGAAGGAATCTTCCTTTCCTCCTTCAAACACACAATAGTCCAACCAACACTGAAAAAAACCCTACCCCAATACATCAGTTGGAGATAATTGCTCCTAAAATGTCCTTGCATTTTGTGGGGCTTTGGTACAGGTTTGCTGTTTTAATCTTTTTCTTTCTTTGCTTTTTTGACACCAGAATTTCTCTCCTGGTCTCCAGGGCTGCCTTGTAATTTCGCTTCTCTTCGCCACTTTGATAGAGAAACTAGAAGTTTGGTCCTAGAGACTTTGAAGGATTTTGTTCTCTTTTAATACCTGTAAATTCAGTGCCTTTTACTACATTTAAGCTGCTCAGCTTGGATTTTCTGTCCCCCGTTCAGCAAAGTACTGAAGCATATGCTTTAAGCATGATTATTAAAGTCCTTTGACTCCACTGGGAGTTAAACATGTGAGATATCACTTAGCAATTACTGTTTTTTGTCAGATGATTTATTTGATTAACTCCCCCCACACCCACTATTCCACCAACTCTAGTTTTAATTGCACTCATGGTAAATAAAAAGCCACTAAAGTATATAGCTCAAGGTCTTGATTCAAAGTCTATCGGAGTCAATAGCAAGGACTTCACTGGGAATTGGATCTGGGGCTGAACTGGTTACCTAGTTAAAATGCAACCTCTCAACACAACACACCTTCTGCCCCAAACTATTTCCACTCTCACTGGTACCTTTGGCCTTCACTCTAGGTGGCGTCTCTTTCTCCACTCATGTAGTTTGCTTCGTTGCAGTATTACCTCTAAAAATTTTCTGCTGTGCTTTTTGATGGAATCCACGGGGACAAGTGCTAGGTCTGGATGAATGGAATGGTACACAGAGGAAATGCTGCACTCCTGGACCGAGTTCTTCTGTTAATCTACTTCTAAAAGTCAGGACTCAATTTTCCATCAAAGTGTGATACATCTCCTAGGATTCAGCAGCGCCTCTGATCAACAAGCACAGTATTTGATGCAGAACTCATATTTAAATATCTATGGTACATAGTTTTCCAGTTCTTCCCTAAGGCAAGTGCAACATTCAGGACTAGCCTTACATGCAAGTAACACATGTCTGTGCCCAGTTTTGCAACTCAAAGTGGCTCTGGGACCCAAAAGGCAAAATTCATGGCCCAAGCCCCCCACCCCTTCTCTAGCCTATGGTAGTATTAGCATTCTCTCTGGTTTTCATGTCTCTCCTACCTCACTGGATTCCCCCCCCCCTTTTTTTTTTTTTTGCCAAAGGTGGGGGAAGAAGTGTCAAGGAAGGGATCAAAAGATTTAGGAGAGACATAAACATGATTTGGAGCAAATGGAGAAAACACTGGGAAATCGTCTGGTACCACTGCCTTATCATTCTCAATTGCTTCAATTCTTTTATCCCATGTTCCATGTTCCGATGAACACTTTCAAGATCCCCACACACCCCCCTCCCCAAAAGATATATTTCTGCTGATGTAGCAGGGACACCTGTTCCTTCTCACTTGTAAGCATTAAGGGGAAAGAGTTCATTTCCATTTCCTGCAGGGTCCATCACCTGGCCCCAAATTCCCCTGCTCTATTCAAGAGGACTGGTTGTGTCTTGCAGTGACCTCTTGCTGCTTATGCAGTATACATGAGTCATTCCTTATGGTCTCTAATTCTCATACTTAAGTTTCAAGTTCTAGCTTTTCTCAGCATTCAGACACACTTTCGAATCCCATCCATTAATCTTCACCGTCTTCCCTCTCCCTTTGAGCTTCCAGCCTTTAGCATTCAGATTCTGCTTTCCTGTCTTAGGATGTTTTTCCACACCTTTGTCCATCTGCTTCGCTCCTTCCCCAATCTCCCCCCCGCCCATACTCTGTGTATTGCTAGACTGAAGGCATAACACTTGAATATATACCATTTAGGCATTCAGATCACATACTAATACACATTCACACTGGTGAGTGTGTTACAGGGTCTCCTCTGTGCTGATCTACAGAAGATACGAGTCTGTTAGAAACCAATTTACAGAGATTTAGTTCAAGTTGTAGCAGATCATATTTTCAGCTCCTGAGGTCCCTGGGTCAATCCCCAGTATGGTGAATATCACACAGCATTGTTACCTCTCCTAATTTTATTGCGAGTCTCGTGATTATTTGGTATTTCTCTTAGAGCCCTCACTCCTGGAGTCATGAGATTATGTGAGAATCTCAGCTTTCATTTCCTCATCATTTGTGGGTCTTCGACTCAGGATTGTGTTCAACGCCTGAGGTTGGCAATACCAGAGGAGGGAATTCACTATTATGGAGCCTGTTCTTTGTACCAACATAAACTGTCTCTCTGCTGAGCTAACAATCTTTTTCAGAGGAATGAGTGGATTCAGGGCTTGGCTATAGACCTTTTGTCTGTAGGGCCCATCTCCTATAGGTTCTGGACAGACCCCAGCACCAGCACAGAGCTCCACTGACTTCAATGGAATGGCATGTGAGCGCAGGGGGGCACTCTCATAAAGCAACATAGGGCCCAGGTTTCCAATTTCAATATGGCCCAGGTTGGTGAAGACCAAAAAGTCTTACAGAAAATGGGCCAGGACCGTATGAAACAAAGGAGCTGATCCTAGTCCAGTTTCTAGTGGAAAATCACCACCACATAGAAGAGATGGGCTACAAACCAACTTCTCATCCACCAGCAGGTCTCCATGGAATAGAGAAGTAGGCCATTGGTGAATGGCTTTGCTTGCACCAGTGCTATCGTGTTTTGGAGATGTGACTATAAGAATGCAGCGTTTGATGTTGTCAGACACCATTCATACATCAAGAAATATTACTCCAAAGGGTCGCTGGCAGACCGCCAACACTTCTTAGATGGTGGATCAAGTTGCTTGGGGTGCGTACATGAATTATTGGTTTTCCACAGACAATAAAAATGACTGGAGAGATAAGGCCAGACCTTCAGCCAGTGTAAGTTTGATTGATTTCAGCGAAGCTGCACTGATTTACTTAGCTGAGGAGGTGGCCCAAGATGTGATACAGCATTCCAAATTACAAAAATATTGAAAACTCAATGCTGCCTTCGTTTTCATGAACACGTTCACGTCGGCGGGTACAGTTGCCTCTGTCAGATATCTTAAAGGTTTGAAGAAGTCTATCAAAAAGCATCCACACAATCTACCTGGTGGAAAAGAAAGACAGACCTAACTTCTGAAATGTAAATTAAGTCCATTCTCTGTCTGTAAGGGGTACTTGATGCATGGCTGGAAACATTAGTTTTGAACTTGCTGTAGTCAAAGGCAAAAGTAAGAATCTCAGATTCGGTCAATGTAATATTTGTTTAAAAATATGTCCAGTGATTACAAATTAATATGGAATCATAGAATATCAGGGTTGGAAGGGACCTCAAGAGGTCATCTCGTCCAACCCCCTGCTCAAAGCGGGACCAATCCCCAATTTTTGCCCCAGATCCCTAAATGGCCCCCTCAAGGATTGTTATCTTTAACTAAATTAGATCCTCGGCTGATGTCAATGGGTGTAGCCCCAAAGACCACAGAGATACAGTGATTTACACCAGCTGTGTACCTAGCCCATCATCATCATCTAATTCCCCAAACTGCTGAAAATTGCATTGTCCCTGAGACAGTTTTTGGGGCCGAGAACATCTGCTGTTCGGGAGAAACATCCTGTCCCATGGACCTGCCTGCTATGGCCCCGATTCTGTTTTGGGATCTGTTCACACAGAACCCTGCAGCCAGATGGCATCCCCTTGACCGTAGTGGGCACAAGGTTCCATGCTAGCCAATTCTGATACAGAATCGAGACCTGTATCATTAGCAGGGAGTGAAGGAAGCAGCAGAGGCTGCCTGGATAGGAAAGCTTCAGGCTCCTGTACCCTCAGGGCTCATCTACATGGTGCCAAGAAAGTGCACTAGAGGCGTGTGATTTGTAAAGTGGTCTGATGTGTTGTGTTCTAGCTGCCCTGTGTAGACCCTTCTGGTGTGCTCTGAAAGGTACCTTGTTTGTGTGAACTAGGCACCATTTAGAGCACACCAGAAGGGTGTTAGAGCACAGCACATTAGCGCACTTTACAAACCACACCCCTCTGGCACGCTTTGTCATGTAGACAAGCCCTCAGAAATTGTACAAGAGGCATCAACCTCCACTGCCAACATGGGAAACAATTCTCAGCGCAGGGTGGGTTTCCACTTGGAGAGGGAGAGGTTGACACCCCTGGAAGATCCCCCAAAATCTCCTTGGGGTTTTAGTGTCACCAAAAATACACACATCCATGGGGCAGTGCTATCTCCCGGCCCTAAACAGCCTCCTGAACTAGCGCCCCACCCAGAGTCCACTACTAACTGGGCCTTGCCCTGCATCTCCCACGAGAGAAAGCAACAGCAACAGGGCAGCTTACTTTGTCAGAGACAAGACATAAGTAGATTGCATGAGAATCCTGGGCTGTTGGTGTAACTGCTGCTGAGTGCGTATTACAGATCCTCATCTGTGACCAATCCACAGGAGAGATGAGTCTGCTACAGCATTAGTCACGTTTAGTTCAAGATGGATCAGCTCCTGCTTTTAGCTATGGAGAGCCCTGGTTCAATCCCTTAAACAGAGACAGGAAGAAAAGACCCATGGCTGGGTTGTGTAAAAGACATTCGTGCAGAGGGAAAAAGTAACTGTGATTTACCCATAGATTGGTATGTGATGCACACCTTCACTTCATTAACTACAACCCTTTGGTTTCTTCCAAAGGAGAAAAATAGCTTCTCCCGGTGATTTATTTCTGTTTGTTCTAGATTTTTGATCAGATCCAAATTAACATTAGAGCAGGGCAAAGCAGGCCTAGGGTATCAGAGTGAAACAGCTTCTCCCTAGAAAGATAGAAAACTTGACTGAAGAGGTTCCCCATCAGCTATACCAGAGTTCACTGGACTGAATGATGGATGGCCAGAATTAAGCATTCTCTAGAAATAAATCACGCAGGGAAATCTGCAGCTACGACAACACAAAAACAACAGAGAGCTCCAAGGTGATACAGCTCAGACCCTGGCATCCGGGTAGCACTGCAATGACCTCAGGTCTCATTTCTGTGACCTGTGTCAGGACTGGGGGAAACCAATTTCTGAAGTACTGGGAATAGGGTCTGGAGACATTCACCTCTAGGTAACTGGTTGCCACAAGGATGAAATTCAGAGGGTCAGAACAAGGCATTACGCCCTTAGGGTACATCTGCACTGCAGCTGGAGATGCGATTCCCAGCTTGAGTTACCCACGCTAGCTTAGTGTGCGAAATAATGACAGTGCAACCACAGCAGAGCAGGAGGCACATGGGTTACCTAGTGCCTCAGATGGGATAGCACTCAGGCAGCTAGCCTGAGCTGCCATCCACCCCACCGCAGCTACACTGCTATTTTTAGCATGGTAGCTCATTCAAAGCTAGTATGGGTATGTCTACCCGTGCTGGAAATGACACATCCATGTGCACTGTAGGCATACCCACAGCCCTCATGCTGGTCCTCTGCACTGGTGAGCAGTTCACCTTCTGGAGAAAATCGGGGACACGCCGTGCAAACTATTAACTCTTCCCTCACTGGTGCAGCATGGAAGTGGCACTTGCATTCACCAATGAGGGTTAATCTCAGTCTGCCTTGATTAAAGGATAGAGACATTAACGTTCATGCTAGAAAGAAGAAAAAGCCAGGCCACATTATTCTCTTTCGCTTTCATGTTTAAAATGCATCGAGTTAATAGAAATAAATGTGAAGGAATGATGTATCTTGCCAGCCTCGAAACCGATGCAATTATAGTCACAATAAACACTCCTTATCTTGGAAATGCACACACAACAGGACAGCACATAACATGCCAGGATAAAGGTGTTAATCATGCCTGCTAAATATAAAGGGGCGAAAAAAGGCAGCTGTAATCCATTTATCTCTAAGGAGGGAAAGGCACTTTATAGTGCAGCAATTAAAATCCAAACTGGTTGGGGAGGAGGGAAGCAAAGTTTAATGCAGACATGCAAAAAAGAGAGGGAACAAAACCCAAACTCAAACCCACAGGAAATAATCAATATCTGATGAGATGCCGCAGCACTATTAATAGCATGAAAGTGCTGGCAGACACTATCAACCCGAGTGTTATTAATTAACGGGAGATACACAGATACAAGGATTTCTGAAAGTACAAAGAACAAATGTGGTGCAGAGCCGGCTCCTCCAAAGAACACAGTGTGCAATTTACAAGGATGCAGGGTCTAAATTAGCCAGCAGCTCTTTGACTCAAAGAAATAGGCTCTCAAACCAATTGTAAATCCCCCCCTCCCCCGTTTCGTTTCCATATCTCTATGATTTTCCACGCAATGCTGAAAGGTAACCTACTTGGAGCCTTTTTCAGCTAAAGCCCGTAGAACTTATTTTCTGCGATGCTGAATGTCAATTGGCTCCAGAAGGGATTTGGAGATCTCAATCTAGGTGGTTGTTTTTTTAAACCCACCATTGTATTATTCCCAAACACTCCCACTCCTCAGATGCCTGCTAAATCACTTTATTTTCCTCACAACAGACTGTATGCATGTAACAAATAAACCACTGTTTTCACAAACAAGGCCAGGGATTGATTGCACATCAGGGATTCTCTCTTCTGTAGACTTGTTGACAAATAATGAACCAGGCTTGATTTGTTTGGCAGGATCCATGTGTTCAGATTCCCCGCTTCTTCCCCCCCGCCCCCGGCCTGTGTCATCAATCACAGGACCAGGTGGTATGGTGTTTCAGTGAGATGAGAGATATTCCCCAGGAGCTGGTTTTTCACAGCTCTTCTATGCCCAAAAAGTTTACACACAACAATTATTGGATTATAGTTTTCTTTTATTACAGATTGATCCTAAAGATGATGCTGTCATTTATAGTAGCAAAACCCAATGGCGACTCATCAACAGTGTAAACGGTAAATAATGGCTGGCTTTGTTCTCATCTTTATTTCCAATAAAACCCCTCATAAAGTGGCATTGTCTGGAACCTCTTGTTACAAGAATTTGTTTTGTTGAATAAAATGAGATACAAACACTGGAATATAAACCCTTTAAGGAGAAAATTGGCATTCATAGACAGTAGGGAGCTCTGCAAATCTTGGAGTGTCTGTTTATAGCTGTATAAGTATATATATTCTAGATAGAGCTGAGCAAATAAATTGTAACAAAGCATCTGCTTGATGCATTTAACTCTTCAGTAGAATGTTTGTGACCCTATGATGATTTTCACAAATGTATTCATTATCTGAACAAATCCAATGAAATGTCTTCTACAGTTTATGATTCAAACCATGTTGCTTAGTTGTGAGTGGCCAGATCTTTCACTTTTTACAATGAGAACATGAGCTCCAATTTTGTGTTTCATCTACATCAGCTGCTGATGGGGGCGCCACATGAAGGTAGGACACTTGCTCAGCTGCCTTGTGTTCAGCTGGATTCAGGAGAATATAAGAACGGCCATACTGGGTCAGACCAATGGTTTATCTAGCCCAGTATCCTGTCTTCTGATGTTGCTCACTCCCAAATGCTTCACATTGAATCAAGTGATCCATCCTCTATTATCCACTCCCAGTGTCTGGCAGTCAGAGGTTTAGGGATAGGGTTCCATCCCTGACTATCTTGGCTATAACCATTGATGGACCTATCGTCCATGAACATTTCTAATTCTTTTTTGAACTCCATTATAGTTTTGGTCTTCACAACATCCCCTGGCAATGAGTTCTACAGGTTGACTGTGTGTTGTGTGGAAAAAAAGTACTTCCTTTTGTTTGTTTTAAACCTGCTGCCTATTAATTTCATTGAGCAACCCCTGGTTCGTGTGTTATAAGAAGGGGTAATTAACTCTTCATTATTCACTTTCTCCACACCATTCATGATTTTATTGACCTCGATCAGAGCCTCCTTTAGTTGCCTCTTTTCCAAACTGAACAGTCCCAGTTTTTTTAATCTCTCCTCATTTGGAAGCTGTTCCATGGCCTTTAGTCATTTTTGTTGCCCTTCTCTGTTTCTTTTCTAATTCTAACAGATTTTTTGAAGTGGGGTGACCAGAACTGCACACAGTATTCAAGGTATGGACATACCATGGATTGAAATAGCGGCATTATGATATTTATGTTTTGTAATATAGCCTTTTCCTGATGTTTCTGAACATACTATTAGCATTTTTGACTGCTGCTGCACATTGAGTGGATGTTTTCAGAGAACTCTCCACAATGACTCCAAGATCTCTTTCTTGAGTGGTAACAGCTAATTTAGATCCCATCATTTCATATGTATAGTTGGGATTATGTTTTCCAGTATGCATTAGTTTGCATTTATTAGCATTAAGTTCCATCTGCCATTTTGTTGCCCAGTCACCCAGTTTTGTGAGATCCCTTTGTAACTCTTCACAGTCTGCTTTGGACTTAGCTATTTTGAGTAATTTTGTACTGTCTGCAAGCTTTGCCACCTCAGTGTTTACTATTTTTCTAAATGATTTATGCGTATGTTGAACAGCACTGGTTCCAGTATAGATCTCTGCCCGACACCATTATTTACCTCACCCCATTCTGAAAACTGACCACTTATTCCTACCCTTTGTTTCCTATCCTTTAACCAGTTACTGATCCAGGAGAGGACCTTTCCTCTTATCCCATGACTGTTTACTTTACTTCAGAGTCTTTGGAGTCTAGAAACTTTATCTCTGCATCCTGTCCTGAGGTGACATCTACCCAGTCAATATAGGGATAGTTGAAATCCCGCATTATTACTGGTTTTTCTATTTTTGTAACCTCCCTGAGAATTTCACAATCACCATCACCGTCCTGGTCAGGTGGTCTGTAGTATATTCCTACTGCTATACTCTTATTATTCAAGCACGGAATTTCTACCCATGGAGATTCTATGGCAGTGGTTCTCAAACTGTGGGTTGTGACTCCAAAGTGAGTCATGACCCCATTTTAATGGGGTCACCAGGGCTGGCTTAGACTTGCTGGGGCCAAAGCCCAAGCCCAAGGGTTTCAGCCCTGGGCAGTAGGGCTCACGTTACAGGCCCCCTGCCTGTGGTTGAAGCCCTTGGGTTTCAGCTTTGGCGCCCTGGCCTAGGGAGGTGGGGTTTTGGCTTTGACCCTTCCCCCCCCACCACCCACCTAGCTGGTGGGGCTTGGGTGGGCTCAGGCTTTGGTCCCCCCTCCTGGGGGTCCTGTAGTAATTTTTGTTGTCAGAAGGAGGTTGCAGTGCAATGAAGTTTGGGAAGCCCTGTTCTATGGTACAGTTTGATTCATTTAACATTGTTACTATATTTGACTCTGTTTTCTTTCACATATAGTGCCACTCCCCCACTAGCATGACCCATTCTGTCATTCCTATATATTTTGTACCCTGGTACTACCGTGTCCCATTGATGGTCATCATTTCACTAGTTTCTGTGATATCTGTTCTATCAATAGCCCCATTTAATATCAGGCACTGAAGTTCTCCCAGCTTAGATTGCAGAAGGGGATGATGACCCAAGATCAGGTACTTTGTCTGACTCATGACATAAAAAACCCATTTGAGTCTGGAAGGAAAGTTGGTGCAGTCCTTACAGATTTGATGACAACCTACAATCATGTGGTAAGCCAGGCTGACTGCCAAGATGCTACAAGTTATTCTTTGTAGGCTGATGGTGAGGGGTATCCAGGAAATGATTAGGAACTACAGCATCCTCCTGCAACTCTGGGAGAAAATCAGTTGCCTTAAATATCTTCACAATGGCCTTCCACAAAGGTCAATTTTGGTTCCCCATTTGTTCAACATATACACATACAATCTTTCTGAAATGCAGGCTGAGAAGTATGTATATGCTG
Source organism: Trachemys scripta elegans (assembly GCF_013100865.1). Taxonomy (NCBI): domain Eukaryota; kingdom Metazoa; phylum Chordata; order Testudines; family Emydidae; genus Trachemys; species Trachemys scripta. Next base: position 119,306,158 of record NC_048304.1, on the reverse strand, counting down.
ATGACATCTGTATTGCTGGCACTGGAAACAATGTTCCTATTTTTGAAGGGAATCTCCAGCCAAGAGATGAGTATTTTGATACCTTACTTCCAGCAGTGCAGACTAATTCTTAGTGAAATCAAGACAGTGGCAACTACTTTCATTTAAAACAATTGCCTGCCAATTGGCCCATCCATGAACAAGGATGGTTACTGCCATTCTGACCAGTTGTCACCTATTTGGGAGGAAAATTCGACCATTCCTTTACACACCAGCTTGACCTGGAACACCTGAAAATGAAGGTATCTTCCTGTACCGCCTCGATACAAAAAGTATTGGGATCCTCCTCAGGAGCAGATCCTTTGTTCATCTGACCTGCCCTAATGTTTGCTCCAGCTGAATCCTGCACTGCAACCTGGGGGTGCAACCACCTCGCTCAGCTTGTCAACATGGAGCTGAATCTGGCCACTCGTATTATTACTGGCTGCTTGAATTATACACCAACCTCCAGTCTGTATGTGCTAGTGACATAGCTCCATTAGATCTTTGATGAGATGCCATCACGGTTAAGGCTGCCTGGACAGTTTTGACAGAAGAAACTAACCTATTACATCTCTGGTGAGCTAATGCCCCATTTTCAGACAGGAAACAACATGCAGCACCAACTCAAAGGTCTCATAATATTCAGGGCAGGAATCGCTCTTCTGGGGACCAGGGTGTGACAACAAAGCTGATCTCTTGACACCTTTTTTGCAATAGTAGCTCACATACTCCTGGAAAAAGAATGCTACTGGCCTTTCACCATGCACCGATGATCAGTGCTTCCAGGGAACTGAAAACTATGCTCTCACAGCGTGGACGCATCAGTGGGAAAGAGTCTAATGCACTAAGTAAATTCAGGACTCCATCACTCTGCCGGCCTCCTAAATCCATTTGATTGTAGAGCCTGGTCCAGGCTCATCCGGAGTTGCCACAACTGTGCACTGCTGTGACTGTGGGGCAACATTCCAGACAATAACTCATGTGGTGGAAGAGGGCCCAATTTGACACCTGCATTCTCTGGTTACAGAGCCTCGACGTTGCTCTCTGATGCTGTATATGAGAAGAAGTGGCCAGATTAAGTACAGGTTATATGTTCAGTTTCCTGATTGGATGATAGCAACAGCAACAGGCCCTGTTATCAGCAAAGCACATGCTTAACTTCAGCTTTAAGGAGACTACTCATGTAGTTAAACTTAAGGAAGTGCTTAAGTGCTTTATTTAATAGGGATAGGCTTAAGCATGGGTTTACAGTTAAACCCGTGCTTGATTGCTTTGCTGAATCATTGCCTTAACCAGATTTCTTATGCAAATATTCATAGGAAAAAATATAATTTGCTTTCCATGATTAGGCAAGAGTACAAGCTTAAAATTTATTTTCCATTAAACCTTACTAGAGAAATGTTTGTGGAACAGAGAACATTAAAGGTTGAGAGTGCAACCAAAGAGAATTCATTTGAAATGTCAAGCAAATATTCATGGGGAAATATTTGCAGTATTTACCTAGTAATAATAGACAGTCTACTCACCCTCCATCTGGTGTGTGTGTGTGTGTGTGTGTGTGTGTGTGTGTGTGTGTGTGTAAAATATATCTTTCGAGAAGTTGAGATTTCTAGTGAAAAACTAAAGCCATATAGCTTAAAAAGGTGACTAACAATCTTTCAGAGCAGGGTTATTTCTAAAGTAAACAGGACTTCTCTCAACATTTCATCATTTTGGGGAAGAATTTCTGCCCCCTTAATCAAAGAGTTTTCAGTAGAAACATTCTTGAGTGAAAAATTCACAAATATTCCCCCTCCCTTTCACAAAATTAAGGCAATTTTCCATTCCACATCGAAATGCAAAACCTGTCCAGTTTCAAGGGTTTGTGCGTTTCACTACAAATTTCACATAGCTTTAAACTATTACTCTCTTTCTCTTGCTCTCTTAGTCAATGAGACTACTCCATGGGCTTAACTTGACACACATAATTAAGTCGTTTGCTGGATCAGGGCCTTATAGTATAAGGATACAGCTTTTGATAAGTCAACCCTATCCTTTAAAAATCCCCTTTTGCCCTAACATGCTGCATCTTCCGTAACTCTCTGCTGATGCTTCCCTACAAACCAGTAATTCAGAGGTCATGCAATCCTGTCACCCAATAGCCAAGCTTTAGCAAAGGAACAACAATGGGAAAATGCGTAATAAATGTATGTCCAGCACACATCAGATACAATTACTACATAAATCCCCTCCATTGGGAGCTGGGACCAGAACTCTAGTCTTTCCACCATAAAATGAGAAGGCCCTTGTTACTTGATGTGAAGGAGAACTTCTCCACCTTCTAACAGAAGCTGGCCAGCCAGAATGAGACAACATCACTCGTTCATTCACACACAGATCTGAAAAGTCATTAATATGCCATCAATTAACTTTTGCTTCCAGTGGCACCCAAAATCCAAGCAGTACTGAGGCTCTTGAGAACTTTAAAAAGAAAACAAAAATTGTCAGGCTCAGTTTGAATTTTGGGGAAGAACGTGCTGGTCAATTTGGTATTTGATCTGAATTGATCTGAACCAGTTCACCAGTCCTTAGTATTGACCAACAAGTAGGACAACTAATTTAGATCACACAAACTTACAACTGGTCCAAATCTTGTAAGCTTTACACACGTTACAAAGTAATGGGAGTTTTGGATGCTTAAGAGCTGCAGGAATGGGCCAACCCACGTCCCACTAGCTTGTGAAGGAATCAAGAGCAACTGATGCCAGTCCTGACAAAAACAGCCAACATATTGTCGACAGAAGGAATCTTCCTTACCTCCTTCAAACACACAATAGTCCAACCAACACTGAAAAAAAACCCTACCCCGATACATCAGTTCTAGCCAACTACTGCCCAGTGTCAAACATCCCAATCCTGAGCGATCTCTCCGAGAGGCTAGTCAAAGCACAACTACAAATACATCAAGATGTTCAGCCGTGACTAGTGATTGTAGGTGCCTCCATCTTGAGATGTTTTAGAGGGGTCCTGTCAGTGCTTAATTTGTGCTAGGGCCTTGCAGTTCATAGCTCCAGCACTCTAAACTTGGCAATTCATAGCCCCGGCACCTCTGGACTTGGCAGTTCATAGCCCCGGCACCTCTGGGATTGCCGCATCAATTATGAAAATTAAAAAAAAAATTGCTAGCGCCCTGGCAACTAACTGCTTGAGCCCCAGCTCCTCTTTCATGACAAATTAAGCACTGGGCCTGTAGGAATGAAGGAAAGTAGATGTGTTTTGTAGTTTAAGTAAAATAAAGGGGTTTTTAATCAGCCATGGAAAGGCTTTGAATATAACAGGGGAAAATGTAACAAGGCCTTAAAAACAGGGGGAGGGATAGCTCAGTGGTTCGAGCATTGGCCTGCTAAACCCAGGGTTGTGAGTTCAATCCTTCAGGGGGCCACTTGGGGATTGGTCATGCTTTGAGCAGAGGCTTGGACTAGATGACCTCCTGAGGTCCCTTCCAACCGGAATAATCTAGGATTGCTTCTAATTTTTGAATCTATTGGCATCTGGCAAGATTAATTTTGGGGAAAATACTGAGCTCAAAGTTTGGTTGACAAGAAAAGAGAAGCCTCTCATTTATCAGGAATAGTTCTAACTAGTTTAACAATAAAGAAAAGCTGATCTGTGATGAACTGCTAGTAACCTTTGACATACCAATGTTGTCTTAAAGAAGGAGCCCATTCATAAAATCATGTCTACTCAAGGCTAGGAAAGGGGTCAACCCCAAGCTGCCCCAAACTGGTTCTTAACTAAAGCTAGCCATTGGCAATGACATCACTTGTTTGTTAAAGAGTATCAAAAGATAACCTCTTAAAAGTATTCATTACTGGTTCCTGCCTATCCAGTTGGAGCTAGTCAGCATGGGTTTAAGCAACCTTGGGTCTAGGCCTTTTGTATTTTAATCGACTGCTTATGAATTTGTTACTGAATGGGTAACAATAATTGCTTATTATTTAGGCTTTTTAGACATGTTTAGAATAAACATGTGTAACTATAATTCGGCCTTTGGATTTAAGAAAGGAATTTATGGATGAATTGGTGTCATGGTGGCACCCTGTGTTAATAAGTCAATAATAATTCCAATGGGCCCTGATTTTCAGAATTCATCTTAAGCACCTACCTTCTGAAAAGCAGGTCCTTTCAAAGACATCTCAAGTTGAACGTACCAAAGTAGAGATGCCCAAAATCTATAGTAACTTTTGAAAATCTTGGCCTAAGTTTCCAAGGGAGAATCAGCAACAGACCGACTTTGAGACCGTCAGAGGACTTTCATGATACCAGTGCAAAGTATTAATATTTTATTATTCAATGTGCTTTTTATTTCTCAGAGATAACTGATTAGGGAAAAATATATCACAAAATAACTTTTCAATGGGCCTAGATCCAGGTTTTATTCAAGCACATCCCTTTCTACATCTATCAAATGCCTATTTCATTGGAAACTATCATGATGCAAGGAAAGAAATTGTACACAAATATACTGCTGTGTCAACGTTATTGATTTTCTCACCATTTGTAAAGACCTTCATTGTCCTACTTAAATCTATCAGCATTTCAAAAGGCGACCCTGGGAGCCCCATTTATCTGGAGCTGAACATTCTTTTCATTTCCATTTAACAATCAAAATCATGATTTAAATGGCGAGGGCCCCCCTCTCTGCTTCCATTACGTTAAATGTCCGAGAACAGTCAGTCATCATCCTCTCTCAAAGTACTGCACTCAGTTTCAATAATTTGTGTTGAACTCCTTTGTGGGACTAGGAAAGTTACAAGCCTGTGTTTTTTTTTAAATCAAGATCTCATTATCCAGCCTGATTTTTTTAAATCTGAGCAATTTAGTTAAGTATGCTTCATTAATCAGGTAGCTCTGTAGCAGCCCGGGTAGACCAGTCAGTCTTCTTTTTGGGTCTTCCAGCAATCATTCAAACAATACGAAAACTCAGTCCATTGGAGTGGGGAAGGAGCGACGTTCCACATCCTAAATCCCCTGTTGTGCATCCATGCACAGCTCAAAGGTCAGCATCCAAGTAGCAATTTTGCTTTCATACAACTTGCAAGAGAGAGAGAGACAGAGAGACCACCCGCAGCGCTAACAGAACTGGTTCAAAATCCCCAGCTCCATGCAGCTCTCCTCCCCAAAGCCACCTTGTTCTTCCCCATTCTTCTTAAAGCAACCATGTCCCAAACATCAAAATGGACAGAATCATAGACTCATAAGAAAATAGGGCTGGATGGGACCGCAAGAGATCACCTACTCCACCCACCTCCCATCCATGCTAAGGCAGGACCAGGTATACTTAGACCACCTCAACAGGTGTTTGTCTGGCCTGTTCTGGAAAACCTCCAGTGATGGGGATTCCACAGCCTCCCTAGGTCACCTGTTCCAGTGATTACCTAGCCTGAGAGTTAGAAAGTTTTCCCTAATATCTAACTCAAATCTCTCTTGCTGCAAACATCGAGAACAAAGGCTAGGCCTACATTTGGAGTTGGGGTTGTGATTCCCTGCTCACGTAGCCATACTTGTGCTAACTCTCATTAAGTTAGCATGCTAAAAATAGTAGGGTAGCCGTGGTAGCATAGAATCACAGAACTGGAAGGGACCTCGAGAGGTCACCTAGTCCAGTCCCCTGCACTTTAGGCAGGACTAAGTATTATCTAGACCAGTGGTCTCCAAACTTTTTTGATCGCGCACCCCTATCAATAAAAAAATTTTGAACACGCACCCCCGGCCGCGCCGCAGAGCCAGCTCTACCATTTTTGCCGCCCCAAGCCAAAAAAAGAAAAAAGACACTCGGACCCCCGCCCAAACTGCCGAAGCAAAAAAAAAGCTGCCCGAACTGCCGAAGGCGGCGCTGCTCCGGCGGCACTCCTCCTGCCGTGCACCCCACTTTGGAGACCACTGATCTAGACCATCCCTGACTTGTGTTTGTCCAACCTGCTCTTAAAAATCCCCAATGATGGAGATTCCACCACCTCCCTAGGCAATTTATTCCAGTGCTTAACTATCCTAACAGTTGGGAAGGTTTTCCTAATGTCCAGCCTAAACTGTCCTTGCTGCAATTTAAGCCCATTGCTTCTTGTCCTATCCTCAGAAGTTGAGAAGAAAAAAATTTCTCCCTCCTCCTTGTAACAACCTTTTATGTACTTGAAAACTGTATGTCCCCGCTCAGTCTTCTCTTCTCCAGACTAAACAAACCCAATTATTTCAATCTTCCCTCATAGGTCATGTTTTCTAGACCCTTAATCATTGTTGTTGCTCTTCTCTGGACTTTCTCCAATTTGTCCACATCTTTCCTGAAATGTGGCACTCAGAACTGGACACAATACTCCAGTTGAGGCCTAATCAGCGCGGAGTAGAGCAGAAGAATTACTTCTAGTGTCTTGCTTACAATACTCCTGCTAATACATCCCAGAATGATGTTTGCTTTTTTTGCAATAGCATTACACTGTTGACTCATATTTCGCTTGTGATCCACTATGATCCCCAGATCCCTTTCCGCAGTACTTCTTCCTAGGCAGTCATTTCCCATTTTGTATGTGAACAGCAAGGTGAGTGGCAACCTGGGCTAGCCGCCCCAAGTACAAACCTGCCTGGATCCCAGGGGTATGTACTCGGGGAGGGTAGCTTGTTAGGGTTGCCAATTTTCTACCTGCAGAAAATTGAACACCCTTGCCCCATCCCTTCCCTGAGGCCTTGCCCCCCGCTCACTCCATCCCCCCTCCTGTCACCTGCTCTCCCCCACCCTCGCTTATTTTCATCAGGCTGGGGCAGGGGTTGGTGTACAGGAGGAGGTACAGGCTCTGGGCTGGCACTGCAGAGTCTGGGGTGGGGCAGGGGTGCGGGACGGGGATCAGGATGTGGGCTCCAGGTGGCGCTGACGTCTGGCTGCTCCCGGGAAGCGGCGACATGTCCCTCCGGCTCCTAGGCAGAGGCACGACCAGGGAAGCTCTGTGTGCTCCGTGTGCTGTGGTTCTCGGCCAATGGGCGCTACGGAGCCGGTGCTAGGGGCGGCACCTGTGGGCGGGGGCAGTGCACGAACCCTCCCTGGTCGCCCCTCTGCCTAAGAGCTGGACAAGCTGGCTACTTCCTAGGAGTCGCACAGATCCGGGCAGGGAGCCTGCTTTCCTCTCTGCATCACCAATCAGACTTTTAACAGCCCAGTCAGCAGTGCTGACCAGAGCCACCAGGGTCCCTTTTTGACTGGGTGTTCCAGTCAAAAACCAGACACCTGGCAACCGTATAGCCCAAAGCTATACGACTATTTGGAGCATGCCAGCTCAAAGAGAGCTAGGGTGATTATGTCTGCTTGAGCAAGGAATCACACCTCCACCTTCATGTGTCGATGTAGTCTAAAGTACTGCTAATGGTACACTTGTCAAGCTTGTCCATGAGGCATAGAAACTACAGGATCATTTAAACTAAAATAATTTGAATTAGGCCCCAGTTCTGCAAACATGTCTTCACATGAGTAATTTTACTTGCATGTGTAATCTCGTTAAAATCCACGGGGCGTAAAGTTACTCATGTATAGACGTGTTTGCAGGATTGAGACCTTAATTTGCAAATTCTATTTTAGTTGGGAGATGAAAAGTTACCTGAGTAAGAGCTACCAGAGTATCAATGGCACATTGTACAAAAACTGGTGTCTATGATGGTTCTATTCAGACTACATGGACATCCTGGGTAAGTATGGGTTTCAAGTCATCTAAATGACTTCATATCCATCATTCTTCTCTGTTTATGTGGAAGTGGTGTTTACCCCCTGCGCTCAAGTCACAGACGGGCAATTCAATGTATAATGTGGAAAACCAAAACGAGGTTGATGAATGCAAAACATGGACTAGTCAGACCTCAAACAAGCAAGCTAGAGCTATTCATAGACCTAAAACTCTGAATATTTTCAAAAGACAGACATGTATGCTGCCTCAAGGGAACTTAGCTGGTGCAAATGGTAACTTCTTTATGGCACATAATAGGTCACAGAAGTCATTTGTGGGAAAGGCAGTTATATAAAATGCAGGGTATCAAACCAGATGACCCAAGTGATCATTTCTGCCACTACTACATATGACCTTTCAGTCCCTCATTACAGCACAAGTATGTAATAAGGGTGAAATTCGCTATTGTGCAAAGGGCCAGCAAGAAGCCTATGCAATATTTAAATCCCAGTTAAGCCCTACAGACAAGATCCCACACTAATTTATCACCCATGCTGTGGGAGGAAGAAGTCCTAAGGGATTAAATAGTTCTTGGTACCTAGCCTTGTACTGGCCCTCTGTGCAGGGGTAAATTTCACCCCAAATGAACAATCCTTGAACAACTGTTCCCATGTCTTGGGACAACACAGACTTTAAGATCAAGAATGCTGGTGTTCCTGGTTTTTTTTTCTTATGCAGGCATTTATCCTGTGTATACTGCATGGAAATTCCCAATCCATATGAACTGTCTCAGTTTCCCTAAACCAGTTAGGTGCCTTTCAAGTGCAGAGGAAAATGAAGTCCTTGCCTCAAAAAGCAAGCAGTCTAAAAGGACACACACCACAGGCTGAGACGGAGCAGCAGGGTCTGCAGAGAGGGGGTGAATGGTACCACAGAGACAGCTAAAACCTTGCTTAATACAGAATTTGAGGGAGACTCTGCCTGGGGGCGTCCCCTTTAATCAGGGGTCTGTGTGGGACAATCCAGGGCATTATTCCCAATCATCACCCTACTTCTTCATACCCTGTGCCCTATACTTCCATATAGCAAGAGACCCTGTCAGAAATGTACAGAAGAGAAGGTAGCCTCTGCCTTTTACAAGCATGCCGGCATCATAAACTCTCACTAAATTGTAACTCAGTGGGGTGCTTGCCTAATTAAAACCTTCTGGGCTTTGGGAGCATTTTCTCTTCAGGATTTTGTCAGATCCTGTTCAGTTGGCTAGTGGGAGAACTGTCAGGGCACATAACCTTACATGCAATCTGGTTTCCGGAGATCCTAACATCTTAACGAGTCTCTCCCCTTCTAAACAATGAAATCATCCCCAGCCAGAAGGTATACATATGATGGGATGCTCGATACCTTTTATGCCCATCCATGTCTTGTAAACAATCACAGCCCCAGATCCTCAGCCGTTGTAAACCGGCATTTACTTCAATAGAGTTATGCCAATTTATACCAACACAGGATCTGGTCCATAGTACTTACATGAGCAGTAATGAACATTCAGGGAATGGATGAAGATTAACCAGCCAAGGCAGAAGTCATATCATAAACTAACAAGACGCTAAACGTATTCTCACTTACCTTGCGCTTGTTGGTTGGGCAGACGTACAGGTAGCTCAAAATAGTCTTCAGGCCAACCTTATCGTTCAGTTTCTCATATGTTGTCCCGTAATCTGTTGACCTATAAATCAAAAGAGAGCTTTAATAAGTACAAATACTTAATCACAAAAGGCACAAGCCGATTGGCTGCTTTTCAATGTAAAGCCTATGTTTTACATAGTGGAATGGCTCTCCGGAGCTTTTTGAATGATTCATGTAGTATATAATGATGCTTAATTATGTACACACAGCATCATGTGAGTGGTTAACATTTGCATTTAAATTGGATTAGGAAACATTAAAACAGCATCTTCCCACTGCACTTTAAAATAAACATGTTCAATAAGAAACATTAATTCTCGATAGAAGAGGAGATGATGATAATTATTGTAAATGCCAAATAACTGAGAGCGAGGGGCTAAGTTATCACTTCAGTATATTATAAGCTCACTCAGGTTCTTTTTTTACATAAAATACTGCATCCTTTCCAGGCGCGGCCAAGTGCTGTTGCTTAGTAAAAACAATGTGTTCTCAGAGTGAAAGCCACTGATTTCCTTTAGGAAAGCCCAACAGCATGAGTATTACAGTTCACATGGGCTTGTTGTGTAAAAAAAAAAAAAGACAGAGGATGGTAAAAAAAAAGCTTAACGACTCTACAAATTGACGTGCTTCTTTTGAAAGTATCTCTGATATCGGTGTTGCTAGTAGAGACATCAGCTATCTGTTCTTAATCAGGACAAATAAAGAAAACATTTAAGGCTGTCTAATGTAGCCAAGAACTCTATTCTGACGCTTGACTGGAACAGAGATCAATTATTAGCAAAAGATTCAATTCGTTATGTGAATCCTGTTTAAAAGGATTATCTTCTAGTATCTAGAAGAATGTGGTAGATGATGGAACACTTAGTACTGTCTAATTAATTGGCCTCTCAGAGTTGGTAAGACAACTCCCACCTGTTTATGCTCTCTGTATGTGTGTATATATATCTCCTCAATATATGTTCCATTCTATATGTATCCGAAGAAGTGGGCTGTAGTCCACGAAAGCTTATGCTCTAATAAATTTGTGAGTCTCTAAGGTGCCACAAGTACTCCTGTTCTTCTTTTTTTAGTACTGTCTGGGACTATATACCACAGAAGAATGCAACGTGTTTCTGGACAAGCATAAATATTTCAAAAGAAGAACGTGTGCCTTTAAAACAAACACACTACTGTCACAAATGTTGTCATTGTAAGGAATGGATGTATCACTAAAAACTTCCACTTCCATTTGCAGAGGGCCAGAATATCACCTCCCAACCTACCATTCTGATGCCCGGCTGCCGACATCCATGATCTCCAGGTTTGGCTATCACATCTCATTATATCTAGGAATTAAACCTGGGGCTGACCAGAAGATGGCAATTCCATTTCACAGCAACCTTCAAGGTTTCAAAATTTATTTTAATTCCACATTTTAACGAAAACAAAACTTTTCAAATATTTTTTTGCAAAAACCAGAATTGTGTCAAAGTGTCTGTTTGGGGATCAAAACACAAGCTTTTTAATTAGGCAATTATATTTTGATGGTTAGAACACTGTCCTGGGATGTGGGAGAACCAGGTTCCAAATCCTTGCTCTTCCTGATTCATAGCAGAGTTTTTCATCCTAATCAATGCCCTAACCACCAGGCTACATAGCAAGTAGGCATATGTGTTTTCCCGCTCTCTCCCTCTGTTTTTGTCAAAATTGATACTGCTCTGAAAAACATTTCAGTTCAGTATATTTTGGCAAAACTGTTCCCACCTGCTCTAAATAAACCCCACACACAGAAAAAAGCTCCAAGTGGTAAAAAATGCAGCCGCTTCACTGCTTAGCAACCCCGGTCAACATAAGCACTTTACCCTAGTGCGCCACTCTCTCCCCACGGAATCCAGAATCCAGCTGAAGCTTGCTGGATTCAAAGCCTTCCACGGGATTGGCCAGCAACTCCCCCATCCTCTGTTACTGTGCGCTCTCCCAAGACAGCAACATTCCACCAGAACAATGAAGCCATCAGCAAGTCAGAGGCAGTTTGTGACAACAGGAGATAACTGGGCCTAAACTAGCACTCCCACAAAGAGATAAGCAGTGACTAAACTTATATCTATGATCTTCTCTCACACATGCACCCCCCACATGCAAACGATTTCGCCTATGGGCTGAGAAGGAAGAAAGAGGGGTATCATTACTGTTAGTTCTACTTCTGAACGTATGGGAGATGCTGTAACGCTATGGTGCTGGGAGCCATCGCAGTAGGTAGAATACAACACAATCCTGAATTCCTGGCCTCCATCTGTTACACTAGCCATATCTTAACACTGCCTCCCCGTGGCCAAGATTTGCATATGCTCTTTATTGATATTTCTGTTGCATTGTGTGTGGCACCACATTCTGCCTCTATTTAAACTGAGATTATCAGTAAAGACAAAAGAGTAAAAGTTACCAAAGGGCAGAATTTGGCTCAGAGAGTTAGGAATCTGTATATTGATTAATGGGTTAATGTCTCCCTTTAATTGCACTAATGTTATCTCATTTATTTTGATAGAGTGGCACCAGGAAAATTGCCAGGAGAATTCACCGCATACATTTTATTATGAAGATGTTAAAAACAAAAAGCCACACAGCAAAACAAGACAAAACAAAAAAACCAACCATGAAACAGATGTTTCAAATCTATTGTAAGTAATGATCTTATATTCAGAATTACTAGCCATTTTTTCTGACTCTCCAGGCAATTATTTTGCATTCATGGCTTTATTTACAAGGTAACATTATCTACAGATGGAAGAGAGTGCTTCTGTCAACATCTATAACAGCACTAGAAATAGTAGAAAGCTTGGGGGAAAAAACAAGATGTTTTGCAGATGAACAAATATGCAAGTGATCAAAGGAGCTAGCATCTGATTTCAATCTTATCCATAATCCATGCTTTTCGTGATTCTGCCCTAAGTGACTAATAATCACACACTCCAAAAAACATAGCTAAATGTATCTTATTTGCATCTGTTTTTTCCTGTTCCTCTCATACTATTTGAACGCTGCCCTTCTTTTTTATACATGTTCTAAATATTATATACAGAGCTGGTCAGAACCTAGAATTCTGTTTTGCTGGAAATCCTGATTTTTTTCTTCATTCCCAAGTCAGCATGAAAATTCATAATTTCTTGTGGAACAAGAATTGTATATCAGAAAAATTGAAACTTTTTTTGACTTTGTTTCTTGTCTATATGGACAGAACTTTTCATTTTGACTGTATTGTTTCCCCTTGTTACCTTATAACAGAAGCAAAATGATAAAGTCAAACCAAGATGCTTCAACCTTATCAAAATGAATCTTTTCAATCATTTTCTATCAAAAATGTCAACAACGTCGATACATCCCTATGGAATGTTTCGATTAGGTGAATCAGCATTTTCTGACAGAAAACACTGTTCTGATTGGGAAAAAATGGACCAACTGCAATCAGAAAGAATTAGCCGTGGGCAGAAAAACAAGGCTTGCTTTCTTTACTGCAATATTTAAATTATATACCGACCACGGTTCCCAGTGAACATGGTATTTAAACACATGTATAACTTTAAGCACAACAGTAGACTCACTGACTAAAGCCGGTCAGAAAAATTATTATTTTCTGCAAAAAGCTTAGAAGAAAACATGTTTTCTGCAAGAGTTTTCAAGGTTTCATTGGAAAACAAAAAGGGTTTTGTTTGGGGCTTTTGTGGTTGAAATCATGACAAATTTTGACAAAAAAACACGAATTGTCACAAAACTTTCTGTTTTGTTAAAAAGCCATTTTGTTGACTGGGAGGAAAATGGTAAATAATATTTGATTAACTCTATCTGGACAACTCACATGCTTAACAGTACCCACATGCTTAAATAACAGACGGAACTGAAGCATATTTTGACCTCTGCAGCACTGAATGGAGGTCAAGACTTCCACCTGCATCCTGGGAAGGCAGTGCTTTATTCCATGTGTGACGTGTTAAGTGTGCCTGGATAAACTCTTGGGATGCAGCTGCTCTACCCCTGCCCAGAGGAGGCCACTATTGTCAAGGCTCCATATTCCCCTTACTATGTAGGTGTGCAGGAGAACTGGACTGGTAGCCATGGAGAGTAAATCTTCCATTTGCTTACAGGATAGGTAGAGTAGAGGCACGGCAAGCAGTTCAAGACTCTCACAGACTTCAACAGAAGGAGCATTGTGGTTTTTGATGGGGTCGGCAGGATTAGGGTTGCCAATTTTCTACTCACACAAAACCGAACACCCTTGCCCCACCTCCTGCCCGGCCCCGCCCCTCCTCCAAGGCCCCGCCCCTGCTCACTCCATCCTCCCCGTCGCTCATACTCCCCACCCTCACTCACTTGTTCATTTCCACTGGGCTAGCTCAGGGGTTGGGGTGCAGGAGGGGGTGAGGGCTCTGGCTGGGGGTGCAGGCTCCTGGGTGGGATCAGAAATGAGGAGTTCAGGGTACAGGAAGGGGCTCTGGGTGAGGCAGGCGGTTGGGGTGCGGGAGGGAGTGAGAGCTCCAGATGCGGGAGCGGGCTCTGGGGTGGAGCCAGGGATGAGGGGCTTGGGGTGCGGGAGGGGGCTCCAGGCTGAGGCAGGAGGATGGGGTGTGGTAGGGGGGTACGGGCTCTGGGATGGGGGTGCAGGTTCCAGAATGGGGCCAGAAATTAGGGGTTCAGGGTGCGGGAGGGTGCTCCGGGCTGGGGTGGGGGTTGGGGTATGGGGGGTGAGGGCTCCGGCAGGGGTGCAGGCTCTGGGGTGGGGCTGGGGATGAGCAGTTTGGGGTGCAGGAGGGGGCTCTGGGCTGGGATCGAGGGGTTTGGAGGCCAGGAAGGGGGATCCGGGCTGGGGCAGGGGGTTGGAGTGTGGAAGAGGGTCAGGGGTGCAAACTCTGGGCGGCGCTTACCTCAGGCGACTCCCGGAAGCTGTGGCATGTCCTCCCTCTGGCTTCTATGCAGAGGCGCAGCCAGGTGGGCCTGCACGCTGCCCCATCCGCAAGCACCACCCCCACAGCTCCCATTGGCCACGCTTCCTGGTCAATGGGAGCTGCGGAGCTGGTGCTTGGGATGGGGGCAGTGCGTAGAGCCCCCTGGCTGCCCCTACGCCTGGGAGCCGGAGGGAGCACATGCCACTGCTTCCAGGAGCCGCACAGAGCTACAGCAGGCAGGAAGCCTGCCTTAGCCCCCTGCGCCGCTGACTGAACTTTTAATGGCCCAGTCGGCGGTGCTGACCAGAGCTGCCAGGGTCCTTTTTCGACCAGGCAACCCTAGGCTGGATGGAGACTTAGCCCTATATGAACAGTCAATAGAAAGCTTGTTGTACAGCTTGGTAACCACTGCTTAATAGAATTACCAAATGGAACCCTAGAGGGTTATATATTGATTGACCTCCCCTGACCCATCAGGTCATAGGTGGGTTCCCTTCTTAGATGGTAAGCTCATACCAATACCTAATCTTCCTGTGAGTATGTACAGTGCCTAATGCAACTATACTGCTGGCTAGGTCATCTGCAGGGACTGAACAGAAAACTTGTGGATCCAAAAACATACGTTTGCCTTGCTGCTGGAGATGGAAGCCCAGATCCATTAGCTTAAAGGCAGTAGCTGACCGAAACTTCTGTACGTGCCTTGTCTCCTAGAAGGGGACAAAGAGCTATACTACATTAGACCTTGTCTACACACAGAATTTGCACTGGTTTATCGTAACATGGTTTTTAAACTGATTTACTTAAACTGCTGCAAACCCTTGTGCGGACACTCTTAGTTGAAGTTCAGAGTGGCTTATTTTGACTTAGGTTGACTGGGTACAGGTTTAAGCTAAGCGACACCAAACTAAGGCACTCTGAAAACGAACAGAGTATCCACATCGGGGTTTGCACCAGCTTAACTAAACCAGTTTAAAAATCACAACTTTAATTAAAGCAGTGCAACTCTCTTATGCAGACAAGCCCTTACTGCAGGTTACACGAACACATAGGAGGTGCTACTGGAATTCAAATACTAAATAGTAAAGGTGTAATATTCAGAGACAGAGTATTTGGCTTGTTCCTCATCTGACGGACACCCATTTTGCACCATACTAATTTCATTAGCTTCAGGGGAGTCAATCCTGATTTGTACCAATGTATATTTAGAATGAGACTCTTTAATGTTTATCTGAAATCAAACTTATTTTTGCATGCGGCCAGCAAGACAAACACTTCTAATTTTTACCCAGCCAAATGACCTGACAATAATTAAACAGCACCAAATATCCAGATGGGTCTGAATCTCTGTGTAAATTAAGACCAAACTAGCTAAAAACGTCTAGAATAATTTATATTTTGTAAAATGTTTGTGAGAAAGTTGGCATTTAAATAACTTCATTATTATTCATTGACAGCTTTTTTTCCCCTCCTCTCTACTCCCATCAGGGCAAGTGACATTTCTATTACAGTATTATAACAAACTCCTGCACATTTTAAATAGTCACAGAATTCCATTAGTCCACCTACTGTCATGAATATCTCAATCCATTCCTCACACTATTTCAGAATAGGCAATCAGCATCAGCCAGTGACATGAACCCTAAGGAAATTATCTTCTGCTGCCTTAAATATTGTGCATTGAAATCTAGAAGCCTGTCACTGTAAATGTATAGTTTAAATATATTGCTTGATAAGTTGTTATTTACTTGCTTCTGTCAGAAACGTAGGGGCTGCCTGTATTTCTCTATTTTACCTTAGCTGCTGCAGACTTGAAAGTTAGCCAGTCATCACACAGCCATGCAGAGAGGTCTGTCTGGGGCACTTGAACAAGAGAAATAAACTGTACTTGGATTCTGGCCCATGTAAATATAGTCAATTTCTCCTCTGACAGCCTAGCAGTTTGCCCAGAATCCTGAAAAGGGACATCATCAGAATAGAATAAAATAAAGCTCATATTAAGACACACAAAATTCCTTGCTAACAACTCAAAGCATCAAATAAAAAGATTTTTTTTAAAACATGTAAAGTACTTGGTACCATTTATGCTGTTTGTTTGTTTGTTTTTTTCCGCTTCACTCCACTTGCGTGATGAAACAGGAAACAGATTGGTTTAATTTTCTGTGCATTGATACAATGCTGTTTTATTTTCCTGCTTGATTCCTTTTTAAAATCATGAAACGATTCATATTTCTATTTGGTTTTGTAATTTATTTATTGTTCTAGTTGCTGCTTCGACTCCTTTCAAAGTTGTGCTCACAGCAGCTACATTCATAGATTTTAAGCATTCTTGGGAGGGAGTCTCCTGGCATCAGCATCACAGTATCTGCCTCCCCACCCATGACTGTTCAAGGGCGGGATTAGCAGGCCAGGCCCATCTCAAAGGAGGGGAGGGGGCGTGGGCCAGTCCTAACTTAGGGAGTGTGGGGGTGGGGGCGGCCTAGGACAGGGATCAGGGCCCGGTTTGCTCCACATTCAGCTCCAGGCTAAGCTGCACCATTGCTGCCTGTCCAGCTGCTGAGGAGAGGGGGCAGTGCTGACAATACAGTGATTAGGAGCCGCAGCGTGCCACACGGTGACACCCGCAAGCCCAGGGTAGACACCACAGCCCGAAAACACACTCCCTAAGTTCGGACTGGCC